>NW_026970292.1:0-150000 GCF_028390025.1 Pseudophryne corroboree | reverse complement strand
GCCGCGTGTGCGCCAGGCGCCGCGTGTCTATGTGCGTCAGGCGCCGCGTGTGAGTGTGTGCGTGTGTGTCAGGTCCGTGTGAGTGTCAGGTGCTGCGTCTGTGTGTGCGTGTGTCAGGTGCTGCGTGTGTGTCAGGTGCTGCGTGTGAGTGTATGCGCGTGTGTCAGGTCCGTGTTAGTGTCAGGTGCTGTGTGTGTGTGTCAGGTGCTGTGTGTGTGCGTGTGTGTCAGGTGCTGTGTGTGTGTGTGTGTGTGTGTGTGTGTGTGTCAGGTGCTGTGTGTGTGCGTGTGTGTCAGGCGCTGCATATGCGTATGCGTGTCAGGAATTGCATGTCTGTGTGTGTCAGGCGCTGCGTGTCTGGGGGGGATGGCCGGACACACAGCAGAGAGGGGGGGGGTGGCTGGACACACAGCAGAGAGGGGAGGGTGACCGGACACACGGCAGGGAGGGGAGGGGGTAGGGGGTGGCCGAACACAGCAGGAAGAGGGGGGAGTTGCCGAACACACAGAGGGAGGGGAGGGGATGGTGGCCAGACAAACAGCAGGGGAGGGGAGGGGGGGAGGGTAGGCCGGACACACAGCAGGTGAGGGGGGGGGGGCTGGACACACAGCAGGGAGGGGGGGTAGGCAGGACACACAGCAGGGGAGGGGAGGGTGGCCGGACAAACAGCGGGGGGGGGGGGGTAGGCCGGACACACAGCAGGGGAGGGGGGGTGGCTGGACACACAGCAGGTGAGTTGGGGGGGGCTGGACACACAGCAGGTGAGGGGGGGGGGCTGGACACAGCAGGTGAGGGGGGGGGCTGGACACACAGCAGGTGAGGGGGGGCTGGACACACAGCAGGTGAGGGGGGCGGGGCTGGACACACAGCAGGTGAGGGGGGGGCTGGACACGCAGCAGGTGAGGGGGGGGCTGGACACGCAGCAGGTGAGGGGGGGGCTGGACACGCAGCAGGTGAGGGGGGGGCTGGACACGCAGCAGGTGAGGGGGGGGTAGGCCGGACACGCAGCAGGTGAGGGGGGGGTAGGCCGGACACGCAGCAGGTGAGGGGGGGTAGGCCGGACACACAGCAGGGGAGGGGAGGGTGGCCGGACACACAGCAGGGGAGGGGAGGGTGGCCGGACACACAGCAGGGGAGGGGAGGGTGGCCGGACAAACAGCAGGGGAGGGGAGGGTGGCCGGACAAACAGCAGGGAGGGGGGGGGGTAGGCCGGACACACAGCAGGGGAGGAGGGGGGGGGCTGGACACACAGCAGGTGAGGGGGGGGGCTGGACACACAGCAGGTGAGGGGGGGGGTAGGCCGGACACACAGCAGGGGGGGGGGGGTAGGCCGCCGGACACACAGCAGGGGAGGGGAGGGTGGCCGGACAAACAGCAGGGAGGGGGGGTAGGCCGGACACACAGCAGGTGAGGGGGGGGGTGGCTGGACACACAGCAGGTGAGGGGGGGGGTCTGACACACAGCAGGGAGGGGGGGGGTAGGCCGGACAAACAGCAGGGAGGGGGGGGGTAGGCCAGACGCACAGCAGGTGAGGGGGGGGGTGGACACACAGCAGGGAGGGGGGGGTAGGCCAGACGCACAGCAGGTGAGGGGGGGGTGGCTGGACACACAGCAGGGAGGGGGGGAGGTAGGCCAGATGCACAGCAGGTGAGGGGGGGGTGGCTGGACACACAGCAGGGAGGGGGGGGGTAGGCCGGACACACAGCAGGTGAGGGGGGGGGCTGTACACACAGCAGGTGAGGGGGGGGGCTGGACACACAGCAGGTGAGGGGGGGGGTAGGCCGGACACACAGCAGGTGAGGGGGGGGGGGTGGCTGGACACACAGCAGGGAGGGAAGGGGGTAGGGGGGTGGCCTTATTATAATAACCGTGTGGGGGAGGAGTCTGCGGCGGTGGGTGAATGAGATGTGGGGGCAGGCTGCTAAGGGTGCAGGGGAGGAGGGGAAGGGAGCCGGATGGATCTGAATGTGAGCCGCACGTAAGGGACCATACTGATCCTCCCCACCTCAGCCCGCTGGTGCTGCTGCCTGACTTCTTCCGTGCAGCACAGCTGTCTTCTCCGGCTGCCGCTGCCGCTCCCGCACCCGCTTCAGGTGTGGGGGTACCACACCGCTCAGTAGGCAAGCGCTGTCAGTCAGGAGTCAGCGCTGCACCGGATGTCTCTTCTGGATGTCCTCTGACTTTCTCCTGCGGCGCAACTCCAGCTATTCCTCCCGCTGCGGCTCCCACTTCGGGTAAGGGGACCATATTGCTCAGTAGTGAGCACTTTCGGTAAGCCTGCGGCTGCTATGCCGCTACCCCTCTCCTCCACAGTCCTAATGGGTCGCTGCAGTCTGTAAGGGACCGCAGGTGCACACACCCAGGAACCGCTGGCTCTCCTCCTGCCGCCAGCAGCTACTTTTATAACCTCAGCCTGCACGAGACCCCTTCCCTCACTCACTCTCGCTCTCCTGGCGGCCACTGCGCAGCCGCAACAAATTGAAAAGCCCTATCTCTATAATGGGGCATATTTCTCTTAATTAAAAAAACCCTATAACTTTCTGAAAAACCACAACCCCAAAAGGCACTACACTGGGGCATACTCTATCTAGTAAAACAAACCCCAAGTCTTAATTCGTCCTCTATCCGGAGTTATGCCTTCCCAAAAAATATCTAATTCACTCTATAGGAAAACGGTGTCAAAAAGCCACAAAGGAAGTCACAGAAAAAAACTGACAGTTGGAACTTTAGGTTACTCCCAATTCCTCATTTTTTATTATTTTGCCCTGAAATTTGGCATGCAGCACCGGGTGACGATTCTACACGCCCAGGCCAAATTTCAGCTCAGTACGTCCAATCAGTTTTGAGGTGTAGCCCCTCAAACACCATGCCCCCATCTCAGAAGTTCCCTATGGGAGAATTCCGTTTGTTCGATTCAGCCTTAATATAAGGGCACGACCGTGCCCTTATAATATGTATCTATCTATCTATCTATCTATCTATCTATCTATCTATCTATCTATCTATCTATCTATCTATCTATCTATCGTATGTGTGTGTATATATACATCTATACATACATGCGCTAACACCTGGACATACACTGATGTACCCACACCTAATATCCATACATACACGCCCTGACACCTGGACATACACCAACATTCCCACACCTGCATCTATACATACACATGCTGACACCTGGACATACACCAACATACAAGCACCTGCATCTATATATACACGCGCTGACAAATGGACATACACCGACGTACCCACACTTGCATCTATACATACATGCACTGACATCCGGACATACAAGCACCTGCATCTATACATACACGCGCTGACACCTGAACCTACACTGACCTTCCCACACCTGCATCTATACATACACATTCTGACACCTGGACATACACAGACGTACCCACACCTGCATCTATACATACACGCGTTGACACCTGGACGTACACTGACGTACACACACCTACATCTATATATGCATGGATGCAAATGTGGGTACGTCTGTATACGTCCAGGTGTTAGCATGTGTATGTATAGATGTTAGGTGTGGGTACATCAGTGTATGTCCAGGTGTCAGCACATGTATGTATAGATTCACATGTGGGTAAGCCGGTGTACGTCCACGTGTCAGCATGTGTAGGTATAGATGCAGGTGTGGGTACGTTGGTGTACGTTTAGGGGTCAGCGTGTTAATGTATAGATGTTGGTGTGTGTATGTCAGTGTACGTACAGATATAGGTGTGTGTGTGTGTGTGTGTGTGTGTGTGTGTGTATGTATGTATGTATATGTATAGAGGAAGGTGTGATACATACATATAACACATACATGATAGATACATACATATATCACACACACGATAGATAGGATAGATAGATAGAACACATACATACAAGATAGATACATACATACATTATAGATACATATATATACACACACACACACACACGATAGATAGATAGATAGATAGATAGATAGATAGATAGATAGATAGATACATATATATATATATATATATCACAAACATATATGATTCATACATATATCACACACACATACATGATACATACATGAGAAAGACCTGGGATGGTGATGAGGCCAGGGCCCCCTGCTGATGTTGCGTTGAGGAAGGCAGTGTTCCAGGGCGGATGCCAGTCGGGGAGAGCGCCGCGCAGCCCGGGAAAAATACTGCTGAGGAGCTACATCTGGAAGAGCCCCTGGGAGGGAGAGTGCCACATGCCCCATCCTGCGCGGCAGACTCTGCAGGCCTGCACATGGGAAGGGAGGTCTCTGGCCACACGTACTCACCCTTCTGCTGAAGCCCCGCTGCTGTCCCCATCAGCGCTCTCCAGCGGGGAGCGGGGCCAGGATGAACATCAACCTGTGAGAACTATCTTCATGATCAAGAGATCTCATATGCAAGATAAGTATGTGTTGGGATAGGGCTGGGGAGGGTGGCTGCTCGGGCACACCCCCGTCAAGTTAAGGAGATTTAACTGAGGAAGCACAAGGGAACTCTCGTCTGGGGACAACAACTGCAGGGAGACCACATCTTTTCAGATGAACATGGGAGGGCGGAAGGCTGCCTAATACTGAAGCACCCTCAGACATTAAACCATATGCAACAACTATTGCAAGCATTCCTGGGGGAAGGTCTGCAGCAGACGGATTTGCATACGGTGATGTCATCCAAGCAATGGGCCAAAGTTGGCTGGAACCCTCATCTGTATATGAAAAGAGAAAAGGGGCATGCAGGGCATGGCGGCCTTTTGCGGCGCTTGGATAACCCCAAGTTTGCATTAAACACCCCCACCCTCCTTCGGTGTGGGGCTCATGTTGGCCATGCCCAAGCCCCTGAAGCATTCAAGCTGATTTCTTGCAGCAGCTGGGCACTGTAACAGCTTCAGAGCTGCTCTACAAGACAAGTAAAAGGGTGTGGGCCCTGCAGCACCACCTGTAGTTTGCATACACACATATATAGGACAGCATCTCTTATATGCCCCAGGGTCAATAAAATAGTATCCTTGTCTAGGCTATCCATCCCCTCAGATAAGGTATTTGTCCATGCCGCTACAGCACTACACACCCAGGCCGACGCAATTGCCGGTCTGAGTAAGGTACCTGAATGTGTATAAATGGACTTCAGGGTAATCTCCTGTTTGCGGTCAGCACACTCTTTGAGGGTAGCTGTATCCTGGGACGGGAGGGCTACCTTCTTGGATAAGCGTGTTAATGCTTTGTCCACCCTAGGGGAGGATTCCCATCGTAACCTATCCGTTGATGGGAAAGGATACGCCATAAGAATTCTTTTGGAAATCTGCAGTCTTTTATCTGGAGATTCCCAAGCTTTTTCACATAACTCGTTCAGCTCGTGTGAGGGGGGAAAGGTTACCTCAGGCTTCTTTCCCTTGTACATATGTACCCTCTTGTCAGCGACGGGGTTCCTCTGTGATGTGCAAAACATCTTTTATTGCCATAATCATAAATCGAATGGATTTTGCCAATTTTGGCTGTAACTTTGCATCATCGTAATCGACACTGGAGTCAGAATCCGTGTCGGTATCTGTGTCAACAATCTGGGATAGTGGGCGCTTATGAGACCCTGACAGTCCCTGCAACATAGGATCAGGCATGGGTTGAAACCCTGACTGTCCCAAAGCTTCTGCCTTGTCTAATCTTTTGTGCAATGAGTTTACACTAGCATTTAAAACATTCCACATATCCATCCAATCAGCTGTCGGCGGAGACACCACATTCATTTGCTCCCGCTCCTCTCTAATATAGCCTTCTTCCTCAGACATGTCGACACACGTGTACCGACACACTTCACACACAGGGAATGCTTTTTCTGAAGACAGTTTCCCCACAAGGCCCTTTGGAGAGACAGAGAGAGAGTATGCCAGCACACCCCCCAGCGCTATATAACCCAGGAATAAAACAGTAACTTAATGTTTGCCCACTAGTGCTGCTGTATGTAATTTGCGAATTATGTGCCCCCCCCCCCCTCTTTTCAACCCTCTTGTCTAACGTGGTATAAGCAGGGTAGAGTCCGGGGAGCTTCCTCTCAGCGGTGCTGTGGAGAAAAAATGGCGCTGGTGAGTGCTGAGGGAGAAGCCCCGCCCCCTCGGAGGCGGGCTTCTGTCCCGCTTAAACTGTAAAATTGGTGGGGGCTTATACATATATAAAGTGCCCAGCTGTATATATGTTATATTTTTGCGAAAGAGGTTTATATTGCTGCCCAGGGCGCCCCCCCTGCGCCCTGCACCCTTACAGTGACCGGAGTATGTGAGGTGTATGGGAGCAAAGGCGCACAGCTGCAGTGCTGTGCGTTACCTCAGTGAAGATCATGAAGTCTTCTGCCGCCTCTGAAGTCTTCTTTTCTTCTCATACTCACCCGGCTTCTATCTTCCGGCTCTGCGAGGGGGACGGCGGCGCGGCTCTGGGACGGACGGCGAGGGTGAGATCCTGCGTACCAATCCCACTGGAGCTAATGGTGTCCAGTAGCCTAAGAAGCAGGACCTTGCAACTCAGAGAGTAGGGCTGCTTCTCTCCCCTCAGTCCCTCGATGAGGGAGTCTGTTGCCAGCAGTGCTCCCTGAAAATTAAAAACCTAACAAAATACTTTCTGTCAGAAAGCTCAGGAGAGCTCCTGAAAAGCACCCAGTCTCCACTGGGTACAGTATTGTTTTCTTTCAAAAATCCACTTCATTTTCTTTACCCTATTATTAAAATGGTAATTAACAAAAACAAACTACATTGTCACCAGAAGAGCAATACAAAATGTACAAGTGATATATTAAAATCATCTTTCCAGCTTGAATTTCAATGTTGCATTGGGTCAACAATTTTGTGAGAAACATCTTCACCCTTAAATAAAGATTTTCTTAATTCCTTACCTGTGTGCTAATTAGATATCACCTTGTTTTCACATTAAACAGACTTCCACATGAGAAAGCAGCAAGGATGCAGTGGCGTTAATGTTTCCTGGTGTCAACCTGTATTATTTCAGTAGACATTGAAATGAGGATACATCTTGCTGCCTTTCCAATGAAGCAAGTTTAATTTAGTAATAGGTGAAAAACCATCCCTACAAAGGTGTTAATCAGAGACTTGGCTTTGTGGACACTTTTCAGAGAACAAATTTGTTAGCATAAAAATAAAGCCAGAAAATGAAGAGCTGTTTAATCACGCAATTTGATTTTTTTGCCAGCATATTTCTTTTTCTCTGCAACCCACTGCTAAATTGTGCTTCCTAGATGTTTTTATAAAATCACTGAATCAAATCTAACTCTGATTACATCAGAGAAGGCCAGGTACCCTACACCATAACAGGGGGTATGAAATTTGACTTGTCTACTTAAAGATCACCAAAATCTGATAACAAGGTCAATTACGTCCCTGGGTGGGATTGAACCACCAACCTTTTGGTTAATAGTCGTACACACTAACTGATTGCGCCACAGAGACACTTTGCAAAACAACATACTGACAAATGCTAATAAGCATTCATCTAAAACGTTTCCTAGAAAAACTTAAAAAAGTCAATAATCTGGAGAGTTTTTGTAAGATGTTTCTTCTATCAACCAACGAAGAAACACATTGGTACTTTCCCATGATGAGTGAGTGCTTCAGGATCTCTTGCACTTACATGTGCAGCAGAGTACAGCAATGGAAGCATGCTGGGCCCATAACCCAGAGGTAGGCAGCTTGAAACTATCCTCTGCTATATGCATTTTTTTGTTTGTTATTTCAAGTAATCCAAAACTGGGATTGATATTTTGGCTCTTTTATTTTTACTTAAAGTACAATAACTTTTACCATTTTAATTTGTTTTAATAGTATATTGACAGTATTGTTTTCTTTCAAAAATCCACTTAATTTTCTTTACCCTATTATTAAAATGGTAATTGACAAAAACAAACTACATTGTCACCAGAAGAGCAATACAAAATGTACAAGTGATATATTAAAATCATCTTTCCAGCTTGAATTTCAATGATGCATTGGGGCAACGATTTTGTGAGAAACATCTTCACCCTTAAATAAAGATTTTCTTAATTCCTTACCTGTGTGCTAATTAGATATCACCTTGTTTTCATATTAAACAGACTTCCACATGAGAAAGCAGCAAGGATGCAGTGGCGTTAATATTTCCTGGTGTCAACTTGTATTATTTCAGTAGACATTGAAATGAGGATGCATCTTGCTGCCTTTCCAATGAAGCAAGTTTAATTTAGTAATAGGTGAAAAACCATCCTTACAAAGGTGTTAATCAGAGACTTGGCTTTGTGGACACTTTTCAGAGAACAAATTTGTTAGCATAAAAATAAAGCCAGAAAATGAAGAGCTGTTTAATCACTCAATTGGATTTTTCTGCCAGCATATTTTTTTTCTCTGCAACCCACTGCTAAATTGTGCTTCCTAGCTGTTTTTATAAAATCACTGAATCAAATCTAACTCTGATTACATCAGAGAAGGCCAGGTACCCTACACCGTAACAGGGGGTTTGAAATTTTGACTTGTCTACTTAAAGATCACCAAAATCTGATAACAAGGGAAATTAGGTCCCTGGGTGGGATTGAACCACCAACCTTATGGTTAATAGCCGTACATACTAACTGATTGCGCCACAGAGACACTTTGCAAAAGTCCGTACTGACAAAGGCTAATAAGCATTCATCTAAAACGTTTCCTAGAAAAACTTTAAAAAGTCAATAATCTGGAGAGTTTTTGTAAGATGTTTCTTCTATCAACCAACGAAGAAACACATTGGTACTTTCCCATGATGAGTGAGTGCTTCAGGATCTCTTGCACTAACATGTGCAGCAGAGTACAGCAATGGAAGCATGCTGGGCCCATAACCCAGAGGTAGGCAGATTGAAACTATCCTCTGCTATATGCATTTTTTTTTGTTAATTAAAGTAATCCAAAACTGGGATTGATATTTTGGCTCTTTTATTTTTACTTAAAGTACAATAACTTTTACCATTTTAATTTGTTTTAATAGTATATTGACAGTATTGTTTTCTTTCAAAAATCCACTTCATTTTCTTTACCCTATTATTAAAATGGTAATTGACAAAAACAAACTACATTGTCACCAGAAGAGCAATACAAAATGTACAAGTGATATATTAAAATCATCTTTCCAGCTTGAATTTCAATGATGCATTGGGGCAACGATTTTGTGAGAAACATCTTCACCCTTAAATAAAGATTTTCTTAATTCCTTACCTGTGTGCTAATTAGATATCACCTTGTTTTCACATTAAACAGACTTCCACATGAGAAAGCAGCAAGGATGCAGTGGCGTTAATGTTTCCTGGTGTCAACCTGTATTATTTCAGTAGACATTGAAATGAGGATGCATCTTGCTGCCTTTCCAATGAAGCAAGTTTAATTTAGTAATAGGTGAAAAACCATCCCTACAAAGGTGTTAATCAGAGACTTTGCTTTGTGGACACTTTTCAGAGAACAAATTTGTTAGCATAAAAATAAAGCCAGAAAATGAAGAGCTGTTTAATCACTCAATTGGATTTTTCTGCCAGCATATTTCTTTTTCTCTGCAACCCACTGCTAAATTGTGCTTCCTAGCTGTTTTTATAAAATCACTGAATCAAATCTAACTCTGATTACATCAGAGAAGGCCAGGTACCCTACACCATAACAGGGGGTTTGAAATTTTGACTTGTCTACTTAAAGATCACCAAAATCTGATAACAAGGTCAATTAGGTCCCTGGGTGGGATTGAACCACCAACCTTTTGGTTAATAGCCGTACATACTAACTGATTGCGCCACAGAGACACTTTGCAAAATTCCATACTGACAAAGGCTAATAAGCATTCATCTAAAACGTTTCCTAGAAAAACTTAAAAAAGTCAATAATCTGGAGAGTTTTTGTAAGATGTTTCTTCTATCAACCAACGAAGAAACACATTGGTACTTTCCCATGATGAGTGAGTGCTTCAGGATCTCTTGCACTAACATGTGCAGCAGAGTACAGCAATGGAAGCATGCTGGGCCCATAACCCAGAGGTAGGCAGATTGAAACTATCCTCTGCTATATGCATTTTTTTTTGTTAATTAAAGTAATCCAAAACTGGGATTGATATTTTGGCTCTTTTATTTTTACTTAAAGTACAATAACTTTTACCATTTTTTTTTTTAATAGTATATTGACAGTATTGTTTTCTTTCAAAAATCCACTTCATTTTCTTTACCCTATTATTAAAATGGTAATTGACAAAAACAAACTACATTGTCACCAGAAGAGCAATACAAAATGTACAAGTTATATCTTAAAATCATCTTTCCAGCTTGAATTTCAATGATGCATTGGGGCAACGATTTTGTGAGAAACATCTTCACCCTTAAATAAAGATTTTCTTAATTCCTTACCTGTGTGATAATTAGATATCACCTTGTTTTCGCATTAAACAGACTTCCACATGAGAAAGCAGCAAGGATGCAGTGGCATTAATGTTTCCTGGTGTCAACTTGTATTATTTCAGTAGACATTGAAATGAGGATGCATCTTGCTGCCTTTCCAATGAAGCAAGTTTAATTTAGTAATAGGTGAAAAACCATCCTTACAAAGGTGTTAATCAGAGACTTGGCTTTGTGGACACTTTTCAGAGAACAAATTTGTTAGCATAAAAATAAAGCCAGAAAATGAAGAGCTGTTTAATCACTCAATTGGATTTTTCTGCCAGCATATTTTTTTTCTCTGCAAACCACTGCTAAATTGTGCTTCCTAGCTGTTTTTATAAAATCAATGAATCAAATCTAACTCTGATTACATCAGAGAAGGCCAGGTACCCTACACCGTAACAGGGGGTTTGAAATTTTGACTTGTCTACTTAAAGATCACCAAAATCTGATAACAACATCAATTACATCCCTGGGTGGGATTGAACCACCAACCTTTTAGTTAAAAGCCATACACACTAACTGATTGCGCCACAAAGACACTTTGCGAAAGGGCATACTGACAAAGGCTAATAAGCATTCATCTAAAACGTTTCCTAGAAAAACTTTAAAAAGTCAATAATCTGGAGAGTTTTTGTAAGATGTTTCTTCCATCAACCAACGAAGAAACACATTGGTACTTTCCCATGATGAGTGAGTGCTTCAGGATCTCTTGCACTTACATGTGCAGCAGAGTACAGCAATGGAAGCATGCTGGGCCCATAACCCAGAGGTAGGCAGATTGAAACTATCCTTTGCTATATGCTTTTTTTTTGTTAATTAAAGTAATCCAAAACTGGGATTGATATTTTGGCTCTTTTATTTTTACTTAAAGTACAATAACTTTTACCATTTTAATTTGTTTTAATAGTATATTGACAGTATTGTTTTCTTTCAAAAATCCACTTAATTTTCTTTACCCTATTATTAAAATGGTAATTGACAAAAACAAACTACATTGTCACCAGAAGAGCAATACAAAATGTACAAGTGATATATTAAAATCATCTTTCCAGCTTGAATTTCAATGATGCATTGGGGCAACGATTTTGTGAGAAACATCTTCACCCTTAAATAAAGATTTTCTTAATTCCTTACCTGTGTGATAATTAGATATCACCTTGTTTTCGCATTAAACAGACTTCCACATGAGAAAGCAGCAAGGATGCAGTGGCGTTAATGTTTCCTGGTGTCAACTTGTATTATTTCAGTAGACATTGAAATGAGGATGCATCTTGCTGCCTTTCCAATGAAGCAAGTTTAATTTAGTAATAGGTGAAAAACCATCCCTACAAAGGTGTTAATCAGAGACTTGGCTTTGTGGACACTTTTCAGAGAACAAATTTGTTAGCATAAAAATAAAGCCAGAAAATGAAGAGCTGTTTAATCACTCAATTGGATTTTTTTTGCCAGCATATTTTTTTTCTCTGCAACCCACTGCTAAATTGTGCTTCCTAGCTGTTTTTTATAAAATCACTGAATCAAATCTAACTCTGATTACATCAGAGAAGGCCAGGTACCCTACACAATAAGAGGGGGTTTGAAATTTTGACTTGTCTACTTAAATATCACCAAAATCTGATCACAAGGTCAATTACGTCCCTGGGTGGGATTGAACCACCAACCTTTTGGTTAATAGTCGAACACACTAACCGATCGCGCCACAGAGACACTTTGCAAAAAGTACATACTGACAAAGGCTAATAAGCATACATCTAGAACGTTTCCTAGAAAAACATTAAAAAATAAATAATCTGGAGAGTTTTTGTAAGATGTTTCTTCCATCAACCAACGAATAAACACATTGGTACTTTCCCATGATGAGTGAGTGCTTCAGGATCTCTTGCACTTACATGTGCAGCAGAGTACAGCAATGGAAGCATGCTGGGCCCATAACCCAGAGGTAGGCAGATTGAAACTATCCTCTGCTATATGCATTTTTTTTTGTTAATTAAAGTAATCCAAAACTGGGATTGATATTTTGGCTCTTTTATTTTTACTTAAAGTACAATAACTTTTACCATTTTAATTTGTTTTAATAGTATATTGACAGTATTGTTTTCTTTCAAAAATCCACTTCATTTTCTTTACCCTATTATTAAAATGGTAATTGACAAAAATAAACTACATTGTCACCAGAAGAGCAATACAAAATGTACAAGTGATATATTAAAATCATCTTTCCAGCTTGAATTTCAATGATGCATTGGGGCAACGATTTTGTGAGAAACATCTTCACCCTTAAATAAAGATTTTCTTAATTCCTTACCTGTGTGCTAATTAGATATCACCTTGTTTTCACATTAAACAGACTTCCACATGAGAAAGCAGCAAGGATGCAGTGGCGTTAATGTTTCCTGGTGTCAACCTGTATTATTTCAGTAGACATTGAAATGAGGATGCATCTTGCTGCCTTTCCAATGAAGCAAGTTTAATTTAGTAATAGGTGAAAAACCATCCCTACAAAGGTGTTAATCAGAGACTTTGCTTTGTGGACACTTTTCAGAGAACAAATTTGTTAGCATAAAAATAAAGCCAGAAAATGAAGAGCTGTTTAATCACTCAATTGGATTTTTCTGCCAGCATATTTCTTTTTCTCTGCAACCCACTGCTAAATTGTGCTTCCTAGCTGTTTTTATAAAATCACTGAATCAAATCTAACTCTGATTACATCAGAGAAGGCCAGGTACCCTACACAATAAGAGGGGGTTTGAAATTTTGACTTGTCTACTTAAATATCACCAAAATCTGATCACAAGGTCAATTGCGTCCCTGGGTGGGATTGAACCACCAACCTTTTGGTTAATAGTCGAACACACTAACCGATCGCGCCACAGAGACACTTTGCAAAAAATACATACTGACAAAGGCTAATAAGCATACATCTAGAACGTTTCCTAGAAAAACATTAAAAAATAAATAATCTGGAGAGTTTTTGTAAGATGTTTCTTCCATCAACCAACGAATAAACACATTGGTACTTTCCCATGATGAGTGAGTGCTTCAGGATCTCTTGCACTTACATGTACAGCAGAGTACTGCAATGGAAGCATGCTGGACCCATAACCCAGAGGTAGGCAGATTGAAACTATCCTTTGCTATATGCATTTTTTTTTGTTAATTTAAGTAATCAAAACTGGGATTGATATTTTTGCTCTTTTATTTTTACTTAAAGTACAATAACTTTTACCATTTTAATTTGTTTTAATAGTATATTGACAGTATAGTTTTCTTTCAAAAATCCACTTAATTTTCTTTACCCTATTATTAAAATGGTAATTGACAAAAAAAACTACATTGTCACCAGAAGAGCAATACAAAATGTACAAGTGATATATTAAAATCATCTTTCCAGCTTGAATTTCAATGATGCATTGGGGCAACAATTTTGTGAGAAACATCTTCACCCTTAAATAAAGATTTTCGTAATTCCTTACCTGTGTGCTAATTAGATATCACCTTGTTTTCACATTAAACAGACTTCCACATGAGAAAGCAGCAAGGATGCAGTGGCGTTAATGTTTCCTGGTTTCAACCTGTATTATTTCAGTAGACATTGAAATGAGGATGCATCTTGCTGCCTTTCCAATGAAGCAAGTTTAATTTAGTAATAGGTGAAAAACCATCCCTACAAAGGTGTTAATCAGAGACTTGGCTTTGTGTACACTTTTCAGAGAACAAATTTGTTAGCATAAAAATAAAGCCAGAAAATGAAGAGCTGTTTAATCACTCAATTGGATTTTTTTTGCCAGCATATTTTTTTTCTCTGCAACCCACTGCTAAATTGTGCTTCCTAGCTGTTTTTTATAAAATCACTGAATCAAATCTAACTCTGATTACATCAGAGAAGGCCAGGTACCCTACACAATAAGAGGGGGTTTGAAATTTTGACTTGTCTACTTAAATATCACCAAAATCTGATCACAAGGTCAATTACGTCCCTGGGTGGGATTGAACCACCAACCTTTTGGTTAATAGTCGAACACACTAACCGATCGCGCCACAGAGACACTTTGCAAAAAGTACATACTGACAAAGGCTAATAAGCATACATCTAGAACGTTTCCTAGAAAAACATTAAAAAATAAATAATCTGGAGAGTTTTTGTAAGATGTTTCTTCCATCAACCAACGAATAAACACATTGGTACTTTCCCATGATGAGTGAGTGCTTCAGGATCTCTTGCACTTACATGTGCAGCAGAGTACAGCAATGGAAGCATGCTGGGCCCATAACCCAGAGGTAGGCAGATTGAAACTATCCTCTGCTATATGCATTTTTTTTTGTTAATTAAAGTAATCCAAAACTGGGATTGATATTTTGGCTCTTTTATTTTTACTTAAAGTACAATAACTTTTACCATTTTAATTTGTTTTAATAGTATATTGACAGTATTGTTTTCTTTCAAAAATCCACTTCATTTTCTTTACCCTATTATTAAAATGGTAATTGACAAAAATAAACTACATTGTCACCAGAAGAGCAATACAAAATGTACAAGTGATATATTAAAATCATCTTTCCAGCTTGAATTTCAATGATGCATTGGGGCAACGATTTTGTGAGAAACATCTTCACCCTTAAATAAAGATTTTCTTAATTCCTTACCTGTGTGCTAATTAGATATCACCTTGTTTTCACATTAAACAGACTTCCACATGAGAAAGCAGCAAGGATGCAGTGGCGTTAATGTTTCCTGGTGTCAACCTGTATTATTTCAGTAGACATTGAAATGAGGATGCATCTTGCTGCCTTTCCAATGAAGCAAGTTTAATTTAGTAATAGGTGAAAAACCATCCCTACAAAGGTGTTAATCAGAGACTTTGCTTTGTGGACACTTTTCAGAGAACAAATTTGTTAGCATAAAAATAAAGCCAGAAAATGAAGAGCTGTTTAATCACTCAATTGGATTTTTCTGCCAGCATATTTCTTTTTCTCTGCAACCCACTGCTAAATTGTGCTTCCTAGCTGTTTTTATAAAATCACTGAATCAAATCTAACTCTGATTACATCAGAGAAGGCCAGGTACCCTACACAATAAGAGGGGGTTTGAAATTTTGACTTGTCTACTTAAATATCACCAAAATCTGATCACAAGGTCAATTACGTCCCTGGGTGGGATTGAACCACCAACCTTTTGGTTAATAGTCGAACACACTAACCGATCGCGCCACAGAGACACTTTGCAATAAGTACATACTGACAAAGGCTAATAAGCATACATCTAGAACGTTTCCTAGAAAAACATTAAAAAATAAATAATCTGGAGAGTTTTTGTAAGATGTTTCTTCCATCAACCAACGAATAAACACATTGGTACTTTCCCATGATGAGTGAGTGCTTCAGGATCTCTTGCACTTACATGTGCAGCAGAGTACTGCAATGGAAGCATGCTGGACCCATAACCCAGAGGTAGGCAGATTGAAACTATCCTTTGCTATATGCTTTTTTTTTTTATTAATTTAAGTAATCAAAACTGGGATTGATATTTTTGCTCTTTTATTTTTACTTAAAGTACAATAACTTTTACCATTTTAATTTGTTTTAATAGTATATTGACAGTATAGTTTTCTTTCAAAAGTCCACTTAATTTTCTTTACCCTATTATTAAAATGGTAATTGACAAAAAAAACTACATTGTCACCAGAAGAGCAATACAAAATGTACAAGTGATATATTAAAATCATCTTTCCAGCTTGAATTTCAATGATGCATTGGGGCAACAATTTTGTGAGAAACATCTTCACCCTTAAATAAAGATTTTCGTAATTCCTTACCTGTGTGCTAATTAGATATCACCTTGTTTTCACATTAAACAGACTTCCACATGAGAAAGCAGCAAGGATGCAGTGGCGTTAATGTTTCCTGGTTTCAACCTGTATTATTTCAGTAGACATTGAAATGAGGATGCATCTTGCTGCCTTTCCAATGAAGCAAGTTTAATTTAGTAATAGGTGAAAAACCATCCCTACAAAGGTGTTAATCAGAGACTTGGCTTTGTGGACACTTTTCAGAGAACAAATTTGTTAGCATAAAAATAAAGCCAGAAAATGAAGAGCTGTTTAATCACGCAATTTGATTTTTTTGCCAGCATATTTCTTTTTCTCTGCAACCCACTGCTAAATTGTGCTTCCTAGATGTTTTTATAAAATCATTGAATCAAATCTAACTCTGATTACATCAGATAAGGCCAGGTACCCTACACAATAACAGGGGGTATGAAATTTGACTTGTCTACTTAAAGATCACCAAAATCTGATAACAAGGTCAATTACTTCCCTGGGTGGGATTGAACCACCAACCTTTTGGTTAATAGCCGTATACACTAACTGATTGCGCCACAGAGACACTTTGCAAAAGTACATACTGACAAATGCTAATAAGCATTCATCTAAAACGTTTCCTAGAAAAACTTAAAAAAAGTCAATAATCTGGAGAGTTTTTGTAAGATGTTTCTTCTATCAACCAACGAAGAAACACATTGGTACTTTCCCATGATGAGTGAGTGCTTCAGGATCTCTTGCACTTACATGTGCAGCAGAGTACAGCAATGGAAGCATGCTGGGCCCATAACCCAGAGGTAGGCAGATTGAAACTATCCTTTGCTATATGCTTTTTTTTTTGTTAATTAAAGTAATCCAAAACTGGGATTGATATTTTGGCTCTTTTATTTTTACTTAAAGTACAATAACTTTTACCATTTTAATTTGTTTTAATAGTATATTGACAGTATTGTTTTCTTTCAAAAATCCACTTAATTTTCTTTACCCTATTATTAAAATGGTAATTGACAAAAACAAACTACATTGTCACCAGAAGAGCAATACAAAATGTACAAGTGATATATTAAAATCATCTTTCCAGCTTGAATTTCAATGATGCATTGGGGCAACGATTTTGTGAGAAACATCTTCACCCTTAAATAAAGATTTTCTTAATTCCTTACCTGTGTGCTAATTAGATATCACCTTGTTTTCGCATTAAACAGACTTCCACATGAGAAAGCAGCAAGGATGCAGTGGCGTTAACGTTTCCTGGTGTCAACCTGTATTATTTCAGTAGACATTGAAATGAGGATGCATCTTGCTGCCTTTCCAATGAAGCAAGTTTAATTTAGTAATAGGTGAAAAACCATCCCTACAAAGGTGTTAATCAGAGACTTTGCTTTGTGGACACTTTTCAGAGAACAAATTTGTTAGCATAAAAATAAAGCCAGAAAATGAAGAGCTGTTTAATCACTCAATTGGATTTTTCTGCCAGCATATTTCTTTTTCTCTGCAACCCACTGCTAAATTGTGCTTCCTAGCTGTTTTTATAAAATCACTGAATCAAATCTAACTCTGATTACATCAGAGAAGGCCAGGTAGCCTACACAATAAGAGGGGGTTTGAAATTTTGACTTGTCTACTTAAATATCACCAAAATCTGATCACAAGGTCAATTACGTCCCTGGGTGGGATTGAACCACCAACCTTTTGGTTAATAGTCGAACACACTAACCGATCGCGCCACAGAGACACTTTGCAAAAAGTACATACTGACAAAGGCTAATAAGCATACATCTAGAACGTTTCCTAGAAAAACATTAAAAAATAAATAATCTGGAGAGTTTTTGTAAGATGTTTCTTCCATCAACCAACGAATAAACACATTGGTACTTTCCCATGATGAGTGAGTGCTTCAGGATCTCTTGCACTTACATGTGCAGCAGAGTACAGCAATGGAAGCATGCTGGGCTCATAACCCAGAGGTAGGCAGATTGAAACTATCCTCTGCTGTATGCTTTTTTTTTTTAATTAAAGTAATCCAAAACTGGGATTGATATTTTGGCTCTTTTATTTTTACTTAAAGTACAATAACTTTTACCATTTTAATTTGTTTTAATAGTATATTGACAGTATAGTTTTCTTTCAAAAATCCACTTAATTTTCTTTACCCTATTATTAAAATGGTAATTGACAAAAAAAACTACATTGTCACCAGAAGAGCAATACAAAATGTACAAGTGATATATTAAAATCATCTTTCCAGCTTGAATTTCAATGATGCATTGGGGCAACAATTTTGTGAGAAACATCTTCACCCTTAAATAAAGATTTTCGTAATTCCTTACCTGTGTGCTAATTAGATATCACCTTGTTTTCACATTAAACAGACTTCCACATGAGAAAGCAGCAAGGATGCAGTGGCGTTAATGTTTCCTGGTTTCAACCTGTATTATTTCAGTAGACATTGAAATGAGGATGCATCTTGCTGCCTTTCCAATGAAGCAAGTTTAATTTAGTAATAGGTGAAAAACCATCCCTACAAAGGTGTTAATCAGAGACTTGGCTTTGTGGACACTTTTCAGAGAACAAATTTGTTAGCATAAAAATAAAGCCAGAAAATGAAGAGCTGTTTAATCACGCAATTTGATTTTTTTGCCAGCATATTTCTTTTTCTCTGCAACCCACTGCTAAATTGTGCTTCCTAGATGTTTTTATAAAATCATTGAATCAAATCTAACTCTGATTACTTCAGAGAAGGCCAGGTACCCTACACAATAACAGGGGGTATGAAATTTGACTTGTCTACTTAAAGATCACCAAAATCTGATAACAAGGTCAATTACGTCCCTGGGTGGGATTGAACCACCAACCTTTTGGTTAATAGCCGTACACACTAACTGATTGCGCCACAGAGACACTTTTCAAAAGTACATACTGACAAATGCTAATAAGCATTCATCTAAAACGTTTCCTAGAAAAACTTAAAAAAGTCAATAATCTGGAGAGTTTTTGTAAGATGTTTCTTCTATCAACCAACGAAGAAACACATTGGTACTTTCCCATGATGAGTGAGTGCTTCAGGATCTCTTGCACTTACATGTGCAGCAGAGTACAGCAATGGAAGCATGCTGGGCCCATAACCCAGAGGTAGGCAGATTGAAACTATCCTCTGCTATATGCATTTTTTTTTGTTAATTAAAGTAATCCAAAACTGGGATTGATATTTTTGCTCTTTTATTTTTACTTAAAGTACAATAACTTTTACCATTTTAATTTGTTTTAATAGTATATTGACAGTATTGTTTTCGTTCAAAAATCCACTTCATTTTCTTTACCCTATTATTAAAATGGTAATTGACAAAAACAAACTACATTGTCACCAGAAGAGCAATACAAAATGTACAAGTGATATATTAAAATCATCTTTCCAGCTTGAATTTCAATGATGCATTGGGGCAACGATTTTGTGAGAAACATCTTCACCCTTAAATAAATATTTTCTTAATTCCTTACCTGTGTGCTAATTAGATATCACCTTGTTTTCACATTAAACAGACTTCCACATGAGAAAGCAGCAAGGATGCAGTGGCGTTAATGTTTCCTGGTGTAAACCTGTATTATTTCAGTAGACATTGAAATGAGGATGCATCTTGCTGCCTTTCCAATGAAGCAAGTTTAATTTAGTAATAGGTGAAAAACCATCCCTACAAAGGTGTTAATCAGAGACTTTGCTTTGTGGACACTTTTCAGAGAACAAATTTGTTAGCATAAAAATAAAGCCAGAAAATGAAGAGCTGTTTAATCACTCAATTGGATTTTTCTGCCAGCATATTTCTTTTTCTCTGCAACCCACTGCTAAATTGTGCTTCCTAGCTATTTTTATAAAATCACTGAATCAAATCTAACTCTGATTACATCAGAGAAGGCCAGGTACCCTACACCATAACAGGGGGTTTGAAATTTTGACTTGTCTACTTAAAGATCACCAAAATCTGATAACAAGGTCAATTACGTACCTGGGTGGGATTGAACCACCAACCTTTTGGTTAATAGCCGTACACACTAACTAATTGCGCCACAGAGACACATTGCAAAAGTATATACTGACAAGGGCTAATAAGCATTCATCTAAAACGTTTCCTAGAAAAACTTTAAAAAGTCAATAATCTGGAGAGTTTTTGTAAGATGTTTCTTCCATCAACCAACGAAGAAACACATTGGTACTTTCCCATGATGAGTGAGTGCTTCAGGATCTCTTGCACTTACATGTGCAGCAGAGTACAGCAATGGAAGCATGCTGGGCTCATAACCCAGAGGTAGGCAGATTGAAACTATCCTCTGCTGTATGCTTTTTTTTTTTAATTAAAGTAATCCAAAACTGGGATTGATATTTTGGCTCTTTTATTTTTACTTAAAGTACAATAACTTTTACCATTTTAATTTGTTTTAATAGTATATTGACAGTATTGTTTTCTTTCAAAAATCCACTTAATTTTCTTTACCCTATTATTAAAATGGTAATTGACAAAAACAAACTACATTGTCACCAGAAGAGCAATACAAAATGTACAAGTGATATATTAAAATCATCTTTCCAGCTTGAATTTCAATGATGCATTGGGGCAACGATTTTGTGAGAAACATCTTCACCCTTAAATAAAGATTTTCTTAATTCCTTACCTGTGTGCTAATTAGTTATCACCTTGTTTTCGCATTAAACAGACTTCCACATGAGAAAGCAGCAAGGATGCAGTGGCGTTAATGTTTCCTGGTGTCAACTTGTATTATTTCAGTAGACATTGAAATGAGGATGCATCTTGCTGCCTTTCCAATGAAGCAAGTTTAATTTAGTAATAGGTGAAAAACCATCCCTACAAAGGTGTTAATCAGAGACTTGGCTTTGTGGACACTTTTCAGAGAACAAATTTGTTAGCATAAAAATAAAGCCAGAAAATGAAGAGCTGTTTAATCACTCAATTGGATTTTTTTTTGCCAGCATATTTTTTTTCTCTGCAACCCACTGCTAAATTGTGCTTCCTAGCTGTTTTTTTATAAAATCACTGAATCAAATCTAACTCTGATTACATCAGAGAAGGCCAGGTACCCTACACAATAAGAGGGGGTTTGAAATTTTGACTTGTCTACTTAAATATCACCAAAATCTGATCACAAGGTCAATTACGTTCCTGGGTGGGATTGAACCACCAACCTTTTGGTTAATAGCCTTACACACTAACCAATTGCACCACAGAGACACTTTGCAAAAAGTACATACTGACAAAGGCTAATAAGCATTCATCAAGAACGTTTCCTAGAAAAACTTTAAAAAGTCAATAATCTGGAGAGTTTTTGTAAGATGTTTCTTCCATCAACCAATGAAGAAACACATTGGTACTTTCCCATGATGAGTGAGTGCTTCAGGATCTCTTGCACTTACATGTGCAGCAGAGTACTGCAATGGAAGCATGCTGGGCCCATAACCCAGAGATAGGCAGATTGAAACTATCCTTTGCTATATGCATTTTTTTTGTTAATTAAAGTAATCCAAAACTGGGATTGATATTTTTGCTCTTTTATTTTTACTTAAAGTACAATAACTTTTACCATTTTAATTTGTTTTAATAGTATATTGACAGTATTGTTTTCTTTCAAAAATCCACTTCATTTTCTTTACCCTATTATTAAAATGGTAATTGACAAAAACAAACTACATTGTCACCAGAAGAGCAATACAAAATGTACAAGTGATATATTAAAATCATCTTTCCAGCTTGAATTTCAATGATGCATTGGGGCAACGATTTTGTGAGAAACATCTTCACCCTTAAATAAAGATTTTCTTAATTCCTTACCTGTGTGCTAATTAGATATCACCTTGTTTTCACATTAAACAGACTTCCACATGAGAAAGCAGCAAGGATGCAGTGGCGTTAATGTTTCCTGGTGTCAACCTGTATTATTTCAGTAGACATTGAAATGAGGATGCATCTTGCTGCCTTTCCAATGAAGCAAGTTTAATTTAGTAATAGGTGAAAAACCATCCCTACAAAGGTGTTAATCAGAGACTTGGCTTTGTGGACACTTTTCAGAGAACAAATTTGTTAGCATAAAAATAAAGCCAGAAAATGAAGAGCTGTTTAATCACTCAATTGGATTTTTTTGCCAGCATATTTCTTTTTCTCTGCAACCCACTGCTAAATTGTGCTTCCTAGCTGTTTTAATAAAATCACTGAATCAAATCTAACTCTGATTACATCAGAGAAGGCCAGGTACCCTACACCATAACAGGGGGTTTGAAATTTTGACTTGTCTACTTAAAGATCACCAAAATCTGATCACAAGGTCAATTACGTCCCTGGGTGTGATTGAACCACCAACCTTTTGGTTAGTAGCTGTACACACTAACTGATTGCGCCACAGAGACACTTTGCAGAAGTAAATACTGACAAAGGCTAATAAGCATTCATCTAGAACGTTTCCTAGAAAAACTTTAAAAAGTCAATAATCTGGAGAGTTTTTGTAAGATGTTTCTTCCATCAACCAACGAAGAAACACATTGGTACTTTCCCATGATGAGTGAGTGCTTCAGGATCTCTTGCACTTACATGTGCAGCAGAGTACAGCAATGGAAGCATGCTGGGCCCATAACCCAGAGGTAGGCAGATTGAAACTATCCTTTGCTATATGCTTTTTTTTTGTTAATTAAAGTAATCCAAAACTGGGATTGATATTTTGGCTCTTTTATTTTTACTTAAAGTACAATAACTTTTACCATTTTAATTTGTTTTAATAGTATATTGACAGTATTGTTTTCTTTCAAAAATCCACTTAATTTTCTTTACCCTATTATTAAAATGGTAATTGACAAAAACAAACTACATTGTCACCAGAAGAGCAATACAAAATGTACAAGTGATATATTAAAATCATCTTTCCAGCTTGAATTTCAATGATGCATTGGGGCAACGATTTTGTGAGAAACATCTTCACCCTTAAATAAAGATTTTCTTAATTCCTTACCTGTGTGATAATTAGATATCACCTTGTTTTCGCATTAAACAGACTTCCACATGAGAAAGCAGCAAGGATGCAGTGGCGTTAATGTTTCCTGGTGTCAACTTGTATTATTTCAGTAGACATTGAAATGAGGATGCATCTTGCTGCCTTTCCAATGAAGCAAGTTTAATTTAGTAATAGGTGAAAAACCATCCTTACAAAGGTGTTAATCAGAGACTTTGCTTTGTGGACACTTTTCAGAGAACAAATTTGTTAGCATAAAAATAAAGCCAGAAAATGAAGAGCTGTTTAATCACTCAATTGGATTTTTCTGCCAGCATATTTTTTTTCTCTGCAAACCACTGCTAAATTGTGCTTCCTAGCTGTTTTTATAAAATCAATGAATCAAATCTAACTCTGATTACATCAGAGAAGGCCAGGTACCCTACACCATAAGAGGGGGTTTGAAATTTTGACTTGTCTACTTAAAGATCACCAAAATCTGATAACAAGATCAATTACATCCCTGGGTGGGATTGAACCACCAACCTTTTAGTTAATAGCCGTACACACTAACTGATTGCGCCACAGAGACACTTTGCGAAAGAGCATATGACAAAGGCTAATAAGCATTCATCTAAAACGTTTCCTAGAAAAACTTTAAAAAGTCAATAATCTGGAGAGTTTTTGTAAGATGTTTCTACCATCAACCAACGAAGAAACACATTGGTACTTTCCCATGATGAGTGAGTGCTTCAGGATCTCTTGCACTTACATGTGCAGCAGAGTACAGCAATGGAAGCATGCTGGGCCCATAACCCAGAGGTAGGCAGATTGAAACTATCCTCTGCTATATGCATTTTTTTTTGTTAATTAAAGTAATCCAAAACTGGGATTGATATTTTTGCTCTTTTATTTTTACTTAAAGTACAATAACTTTTACCATTTTAATTTGTTTTAATAGTATATTGACAGTATTGTTTTCGTTCAAAAATCCACTTCATTTTCTTTACCCTATTATTAAAATGGTAATTGACAAAAACAAACTACATTGTCACCAGAAGAGCAATACAAAATGTACAAGTGATATATTAAAATCATCTTTCCAGCTTGAATTTCAATGATGCATTGGGGCAACGATTTTGTGAGAAACATCTTCACCCTTAAATAAATATTTTCTTAATTCCTTACCTGTGTGCTAATTAGATATCACCTTGTTTTCACATTAAACAGACTTCCACATGAGAAAGCAGCAAGGATGCAGTGGCGTTAATGTTTCCTGGTGTAAACCTGTATTATTTCAGTAGACATTGAAATGAGGATGCATCTTGCTGCCTTTCCAATGAAGCAAGTTTAATTTAGTAATAGGTGAAAAACCATCCCTACAAAGGTGTTAATCAGAGACTTTGCTTTGTGGACACTTTTCAGAGAACAAATTTGTTAGCATAAAAATAAAGCCAGAAAATGAAGAGCTGTTTAATCACTCAATTGGATTTTTCTGCCAGCATATTTCTTTTTCTCTGCAACCCACTGCTAAATTGTGCTTCCTAGCTATTTTTATAAAATCACTGAATCAAATCTAACTCTGATTACATCAGAGAAGGCCAGGTACCCTACACCATAACAGGGGGTTTGAAATTTTGACTTGTCTACTTAAAGATCACCAAAATCTGATAACAAGGTCAATTACGTACCTGGGTGGGATTGAACCACCAACCTTTTGGTTAATAGCCGTACACACTAACTAATTGCGCCACAGAGACACATTGCAAAAGTATATACTGACAAGGGCTAATAAGCATTCATCTAAAACGTTTCCTAGAAAAACTTTAAAAAGTCAATAATCTGGAGAGTTTTTGTAAGATGTTTCTTCCATCAACCAACGAAGAAACACATTGGTACTTTCCCATGATGAGTGAGTGCTTCAGGATCTCTTGCACTTACATGTGCAGCAGAGTACAGCAATGGAAGCATGCTGGGCCCATAACCCAGAGGTAGGCAGATTGAAACTATCCTTTGCTATATGCTTTTTTTTTTGTTAATTAAAGTAATCCAAAACTGGGATTGATATTTTGGCTCTTTTATTTTTACTTAAAGTACAATAACTTTTACCATTTTAATTTGTTTTAATAGTATATTGACAGTATTGTTTTCTTTCAAAAATCCACTTAATTTTCTTTACCCTATTATTAAAATGGTAATTGACAAAAACAAACTACATTGTCACCAGAAGAGCAATACAAAATGTACAAGTGATATATTAAAATCATCTTTCCAGCTTGAATTTCAATGATGCATTGGGGCAACGATTTTGTGAGAAACATCTTCACCCTTAAATAAAGATTTTCTTAATTCCTTACCTGTGTGATAATTAGATATCACCTTGTTTTCGCATTAAACAGACTTCCACATGAGAAAGCAGCAAGGATGCAGTGGCGTTAATGTTTCCTGGTGTCAACTTGTATTATTTCAGTAGACATTGAAATGAGGATGCATCTTGCTGCCTTTCCAATGAAGCAAGTTTAATTTAGTAATAGGTGAAAAACCATCCTTACAAAGGAGTTAATCAGAGACTTGGCTTTGTGGACACTTTTCAGAGAACAAATTTGTTAGCATAAAAATAAAGCCAGAAAATGAAGAGCTGTTTAATCACTCAATTGGATTTTTCTGCCAGCATATTTTTTTTCTCTGCAAACCACTGCTAAATTGTGCTTCCTAGCTGTTTTTATAAAATCAATGAATCAAATCTAACTCTGATTACATCAGAGAAGGCTAGGTACCCTACACCATAAGAAGGGGTTTGAAATTTTGACTTGTCTACTTAAAGATCACCAAAATCTGATAACAAGATCAATTACATCCCTGGGTGGGATTGAACCACCAACCTTTTAGTTAATAGCCGTACACACTAACTGATTGCGCCACAGAGACACTTTGCGAAAAGGCATACTGACAAAGGCTAATAAGCATTCATCTAAAACGTTTCCTAGAAAAACTTTAAAAAGTCAATAATCTGGAGAGTTTTTGTAAGATGTTTCTTCCATCAACCAACGAAGAAACACATTGGTACTTTCCCATGATGAGTGAGTGCTTCAGGATCTCTTGCACTTACATGTGCAGCAGAGTACAGCAATGGAAGCATGCTGGGCTCATAACCCAGAGGTAGGCAGATTGAAACTATCCTCTGCTGTATGCTTTTTTTTTTTAATTAAAGTAATCCAAAACTGGGATTGATATTTTGGCTCTTTTATTTTTACTTAAAGTACAATAACTTTTACCATTTTAATTTGTTTTAATAGTATATTGACAGTATTGTTTTCTTTCAAAAATCCACTTAATTTTCTTTACCCTATTATTAAAATGGTAATTGACAAAAACAAACTACATTGTCACCAGAAGAGCAATACAAAATGTACAAGTGATATATTAAAATCATCTTTCCAGCTTGAATTTCAATGATGCATTGGGGCAACGATTTTGTGAGAAACATCTTCACCCTTAAATAAAGATTTTCTTAATTCCTTACCTGTGTGCTAATTAGTTATCACCTTGTTTTCGCATTAAACAGACTTCCACATGAGAAAGCAGCAAGGATGCAGTGGCGTTAATGTTTCCTGGTGTCAACTTGTATTATTTCAGTAGACATTGAAATGAGGATGCATCTTGCTGCCTTTCCAATGAAGCAAGTTTAATTTAGTAATAGGTGAAAAACCATCCCTACAAAGGTGTTAATCAGAGACTTGGCTTTGTGGACACTTTTCAGAGAACAAATTTGTTAGCATAAAAATAAAGCCAGAAAATGAAGAGCTGTTTAATCACTCAATTGGATTTTTTTTTGCCAGCATATTTTTTTTCTCTGCAACCCACTGCTAAATTGTGCTTCCTAGCTGTTTTTTTATAAAATCACTGAATCAAATCTAACTCTGATTACATCAGAGAAGGCCAGGTACCCTACACAATAAGAGGGGGTTTGAAATTTTGACTTGTCTACTTAAATATCACCAAAATCTGATCACAAGGTCAATTACGTTCCTGGGTGGGATTGAACCACCAACCTTTTGGTTAATAGCCTTACACACTAACCAATTGCACCACAGAGACACTTTGCAAAAAGTACATACTGACAAAGGCTAATAAGCATTCATCAAGAACGTTTCCTAGAAAAACTTTAAAAAGTCAATAATCTGGAGAGTTTTTGTAAGATGTTTCTTCCATCAACCAATGAAGAAACACATTGGTACTTTCCCATGATGAGTGAGTGCTTCAGGATCTCTTGCACTTACATGTGCAGCAGAGTACTGCAATGGAAGCATGCTGGGCCCATAACCCAGAGATAGGCAGATTGAAACTATCCTTTGCTATATGCATTTTTTTTGTTAATTAAAGTAATCCAAAACTGGGATTGATATTTTTGCTCTTTTATTTTTACTTAAAGTACAATAACTTTTACCATTTTAATTTGTTTTAATAGTATATTGACAGTATTGTTTTCTTTCAAAAATCCACTTCATTTTCTTTACCCTATTATTAAAATGGTAATTGACAAAAACAAACTACATTGTCACCAGAAGAGCAATACAAAATGTACAAGTGATATATTAAAATCATCTTTCCAGCTTGAATTTCAATGATGCATTGGGGCAACGATTTTGTGAGAAACATCTTCACCCTTAAATAAAGATTTTCTTAATTCCTTACCTGTGTGCTAATTAGATATCACCTTGTTTTCACATTAAACAGACTTCCACATGAGAAAGCAGCAAGGATGCAGTGGCGTTAATGTTTCCTGGTGTCAACCTGTATTATTTCAGTAGACATTGAAATGAGGATGCATCTTGCTGCCTTTCCAATGAAGCAAGTTTAATTTAGTAATAGGTGAAAAACCATCCCTACAAAGGTGTTAATCAGAGACTTGGCTTTGTGGACACTTTTCAGAGAACAAATTTGTTAGCATAAAAATAAAGCCAGAAAATGAAGAGCTGTTTAATCACTCAATTGGATTTTTTTGCCAGCATATTTCTTTTTCTCTGCAACCCACTGCTAAATTGTGCTTCCTAGCTGTTTTAATAAAATCACTGAATCAAATCTAACTCTGATTACATCAGAGAAGGCCAGGTACCCTACACCATAACAGGGGGTTTGAAATTTTGACTTGTCTACTTAAAGATCACCAAAATCTGATCACAAGGTCAATTACGTCCCTGGGTGTGATTGAACCACCAACCTTTTGGTTAGTAGCTGTACACACTAACTGATTGCGCCACAGAGACACTTTGCAGAAGTAAATACTGACAAAGGCTAATAAGCATTCATCTAGAACGTTTCCTAGAAAAACTTTAAAAAGTCAATAATCTGGAGAGTTTTTGTAAGATGTTTCTTCCATCAACCAACGAAGAAACACATTGGTACTTTCCCATGATGAGTGAGTGCTTCAGGATCTCTTGCACTTACATGTGCAGCAGAGTACAGCAATGGAAGCATGCTGGGCCCATAACCCAGAGGTAGGCAGATTGAAACTATCCTTTGCTATATGCTTTTTTTTTGTTAATTAAAGTAATCCAAAACTGGGATTGATATTTTGGCTCTTTTATTTTTACTTAAAGTACAATAACTTTTACCATTTTAATTTGTTTTAATAGTATATTGACAGTATTGTTTTCTTTCAAAAATCCACTTAATTTTCTTTACCCTATTATTAAAATGGTAATTGACAAAAACAAACTACATTGTCACCAGAAGAGCAATACAAAATGTACAAGTGATATATTAAAATCATCTTTCCAGCTTGAATTTCAATGATGCATTGGGGCAACGATTTTGTGAGAAACATCTTCACCCTTAAATAAAGATTTTCTTAATTCCTTACCTGTGTGATAATTAGATATCACCTTGTTTTCGCATTAAACAGACTTCCACATGAGAAAGCAGCAAGGATGCAGTGGCGTTAATGTTTCCTGGTGTCAACTTGTATTATTTCAGTAGACATTGAAATGAGGATGCATCTTGCTGCCTTTCCAATGAAGCAAGTTTAATTTAGTAATAGGTGAAAAACCATCCTTACAAAGGTGTTAATCAGAGACTTTGCTTTGTGGACACTTTTCAGAGAACAAATTTGTTAGCATAAAAATAAAGCCAGAAAATGAAGAGCTGTTTAATCACTCAATTGGATTTTTCTGCCAGCATATTTTTTTTCTCTGCAAACCACTGCTAAATTGTGCTTCCTAGCTGTTTTTATAAAATCAATGAATCAAATCTAACTCTGATTACATCAGAGAAGGCCAGGTACCCTACACCATAAGAGGGGGTTTGAAATTTTGACTTGTCTACTTAAAGATCACCAAAATCTGATAACAAGATCAATTACATCCCTGGGTGGGATTGAACCACCAACCTTTTAGTTAATAGCCGTACACACTAACTGATTGCGCCACAGAGACACTTTGCGAAAGAGCATATGACAAAGGCTAATAAGCATTCATCTAAAACGTTTCCTAGAAAAACTTTAAAAAGTCAATAATCTGGAGAGTTTTTGTAAGATGTTTCTACCATCAACCAACGAAGAAACACATTGGTACTTTCCCATGATGAGTGAGTGCTTCAGGATCTCTTGCACTTACATGTGCAGCAGAGTACAGCAATGGAAGCATGCTGGGCTCATAACCCAGAGGTAGGCAGATTGAAACTATCCTCTGCTGTATGCTTTTTTTTTTTTATTAAAGTAATCCAAAACTGGGATTGATATTTTGGCTCTTTTATTTTTACTTAAAGTACAATAACTTTTACCATTTTAATTTGTTTTAATAGTATATTGACAGTATTGTTTTCTTTCAAAAATCCACTTAATTTTCTTTACCCTATTATTAAAATGGTAATTGACAAAAACAAACTACATTGTCACCAGAAGAGCAATACAAAATGTACAAGTGATATATTAAAATCATCTTTCCAGCTTGAATTTCAATGATGCATTGGGGCAACGATTTTGTGAGAAACATCTTCACCCTTAAATAAAGATTTTCTTAATTCCTTACCTGTGTGCTAATTAGATATCACCTTGTTTTCGCATTAAACAGACTTCCACATGAGAAAGCAGCAAGGATGCAGTGGCGTTAATGTTTCCTGGTGTCAACTTGTATTATTTCAGTAGACATTGAAATGAGGATGCATCTTGCTGCCTTTCCAATGAAGCAAGTTTAATTTAGTAATAGGTGAAAAACCATCCCTACACAGGTGTTAATCAGAGACTTGGCTTTGTGGACACTTTTCAGAGAACAAATTTGTTAGCATAAAAATAAAGCCAGAAAATGAAGAGCTGTTTAATCACTCAATTGGATTTTTTTTTGCCAGCATATTTTTTTTCTCTGCAACCCACTGCTAAATTGTGCTTCCTAGCTGTTTTTTATAAAATCACTGAATCAAATCTAACTCTGATTACATCAGAGAAGGCCAGGTACCCTACACAATAAGAGGGGGTTTGAAATTTTGACTTGTCTACTTAAATATCACCAAAATCTGATCACAAGGTCAATTACGTTGCTGGGTGGGATTGAACCACCAACCTTTTGGTTAATAGCCTTACACACTAACCAATTGCACCACAGAGAAAAAGTACATACTGACAAAGGCTAATAAGCATTCATCAAGAACGTTTCCTAGAAAAACTTTAAAAAGTCAATAATCTGGAGAGTTTTTGTAAGATGTTTCTTCCATCAACCAATGAAGAAACACATTGGTACTTTCCCATGATGAGTAAGTGCTTCAGGATCTCTTGCACTTACATGTGCAGCAGAGTACTGCAATGGAAGCATGCTGGGCCCATAACCCAGAGATAGGCAGATTGAAACTATCCTTTGCTATATGCATTTTTTTTGTTAATTAAACTAATCCAAAACTGGGATTGATATTTTTGCTCTTTTATTTTTACTTAAAGTACAATAACTTTTACCATTTTAATTTGTTTTAATAGTATATTGACAGTATTGTTTTCTTTCAAAAATCCACTTTATTTTCTTTACCCTATTATTAAAATGGTAATTGACAAAAACAAACTACATTGTCACCAGAAGAGCAATACAAAATGTACAAGTGATATATTAAAATCATCTTTCCAGCTTGAATTTCAATGATGCATTGGGGCAACGATTTTGTGAGAAACATCTTCACCCTTAAATAAAGATTTTCTTAATTCCTTACCTGTGTGCTAATTAGATATCACCTTGTTTTCACATTAAACAGACTTCCACATGAGAAAGCAGCAAGGATGCAGTGGCGTTAATGTTTCCTGGTGTCAACCTGTATTATTTCAGTAGACATTGAAATGAGGATGCATCTTGCTGCCTTTCCAATGAAGCAAGTTTAATTTAGTAATAGGTGAAAAACCATCCCTACAAAGGTGTTAATCAGAGACTTGGCTTTGTGGACACTTTTCAGAGAACAAATTTGTTAGCATAAAAATAAACCAGAAAATGAAGAGCTGTTTAATCACTCAATTGTATTTTTTTGCCAGCATATTTTTTTTATCTGCAACCCACTGCTAAATTGTGCTTCCTAGCTGTTTTTTATAAAATCACTGAATCAAATCTAACTCTGATTACATCAGAGAAGGCCAGGTACCCTACACAATAAGAGGGGGTTTGAAATTTTGACTTGTCTACTTAAATATCACCAAAATCTGATCACAAGGACAATTACATTCCTGGGTGGGATTGAACCACCAACCTTTTGGTTAACAGCCTTACACACTAACCAATTGCACCACAGAGACACTTTGCAAAAGTACATACTGACAAAGGCTAATAAGCATTAATCTAGAACGTTTCCTAGAAAAACTTTAAAAAGTCAATAATCTGGAGAGTTTTTGTAAGATGTTTCTTCCATCAACCAACGAAGAAACACATTGGTACTTTCCCATGATGAGTGAGTGCTTCAGGATCTCTTGCACTTACATGTGCAGCAGAGTACTGCAATGGAAGCATGCTGGGCCCATAACCCAGAGGTAGGCAGATTGAAACTATCCTTTGCTATATGCATTTTTTTTTGTTAATTAAAGTAATCCAAAACTGGGATTGATATTTTTGCTCTTTTATTTTTACTTAAAGTACAATAACTTTTACCATTTTAATTTGTTTTAATAGTATATTGACAGTATTGTTTTCTTTCAAAAATCCACTTAATTTTCTTTACCCTATTATTAAAATGGTAATTGACAAAAACAAACTACATTGTCACCAGAAGAGCAATACAAAATGTACAAGTGATATATTAAAATCATCTTTCCAGCTTGAATTTCAATGATGCATTGGGGCAACGATTTTGTGAGAAACATCTTCACCCTTAAATAAAGATTTTCTTAATTCCTTACCTGTGTGCTAATTAGATATCACCTTGTTTTCACATTAAACAGACTTCCACATGAGAAAGCAGCAAGGATGCAGTGGCGTTAATGTTTCCTGGTGTCAACCTGTATAATTTCAGTAGACATTGAAATGAGGATGCATCTTGCTGCCTTTCCAATGAAGCAAGTTTAATTTAGTAATAGGTGAAAAACCATCCTTACAAAGGTGTTAATCAGAGACTTGGCTTTGTGGACACTTTTCAGAGAACAAATTTGTTAGCATAAAAATAAAGCCAGAAAATGAAGAGCTGTTTAATCACTCAATTGGATTTTTCTGCCAGCATATTTTTTTTCTCTGCAACCTACTGCTAAATTGTGCTTCCTAGCTGTTTTTATAAAATCACTGAATCAAATCTAACTCTGATTACATCAGGGAAGGCCAGGTACCCACACCATAACCGGGGGTTTGAAATTTTGACTTGTCTACTTAAATATCGCCAAAATCTGATCACAAGGTCAATTACATCCCTGGGTGGGATTGAACCACCAACCTTTTGGTTAATAGCCAAACACACTAACCGATTGCGCCACAGAGACACTTTGCAAAAAGTTCATACTGACAAAGGCTAATAAGCATTCATCTAGAACGTTTCCTAGAAAAACTTTAAAAAGTCAATAATCTGGAGAGTTTTTGTAAGATGTTTCTTCCATCAATCAACGAAGAACATTCAAGCTGATTTCTTGCAGCAGCTGGGCACTGTAACAGCTCCAGAGCTGCTCTGTAAGGCAACTAAAAGGGTGTGGGCCCTGCAGCACTACCTGTAGTTCGCATTGTGCGTTGGAAGGCACAAAGTAAGCAGACGGGAGAAGTCAGGATAGTGCGCAAGGGCATAGAAAGGAGCGGCTCAAGAAAAGAGAAGTGGAAACAGACAGCAAACTAGGCTGGAGAGAGACCTGAGACAAAGAGATCTGAATTATACGAGAGCCGACCAGGGGAAACACAAATTATGCAGTCGAGTTTCCCACATTTGGGGAAATCGCTGGAGCAGCACACACAGAGTGCAATGGGTGAGCCTTGCCCTGGGAGAAGCACCTTCATGATCATAGTATCTCACCTGGCAGGTAAGTAGGAGTTGGGCAAGAGCTGAGGAGGGTCGCTGCTCGGGCACCCCCCTGTCAAGTGAAGGAGATCCAACTGAGGCAGCACAAGAGAACTCTCGAAAGAAGAACAAGGCTAGAGGAAGATCTGAGACACAGAAATCTGGCTTTTACCAGAGCTGACCAGAGGAAAGCACAAACACAGTCCCCCACTACCACAAATAATGCAGTCGAGTTTCCCACATTTGGGGAAATCACAGGGGTCAGCATACCCAGAATGCAATGAATGAACCTCACCCTGGGAGAACAATCTTCATGACCATGGTATCTCCTATGCAAAATAAGTATGATTTGGGATAGGGCTGGGGAGGGCCGCTGCTCAGGCACATCTCTGTCAAGTAAAGGAGATTCAACTGAGGCAGCACAAGGGAACTCTCATCTGGGGACAACAACTGCAGGGAGAACACATATTTTCAGATGAACATGGGAGGGCAGAAGGCTGCCTAATACTGAAGCACCCCCAAACAACAAACCAAATGCAACAACTAGTACAAGCATTCCTGGGGGAAGGCCTGCAGCAGATGGATTTGCATATGGTGATGTCATCCAAGCAGTGGGTCAAAGTTGGCTTCAACCCTCGTCTGCATATGAAAAAAGAAAAGGGGCGTGCAGGGCATGGCGGCCTTTTGCGGCGCTTGGATGACCCCTAGTTCGCATTAAACACCTCCACCCTACTTCGGTGTGGGGCTCATGTTGGCTATGCCCCAGCCCATGAAGCATTCAAGCTGATTACTTGCAGCAGCTGGGCACTGTAATAGCTCCAGAGCTGCTCTGTAAGGCAAGTAAAAGGGTGTGGGCCCTGCAGCACTACCTGTAGTTCGCATTGTGCATTGGAAGGCACAAAGTAAGCAGATGGGAGAAGTCAAGATAATGCGCAAGGGCATAGAAGGGAGCGGCTCAAGAAAAGAGAAGTTTAAACAGACAGCAAACTAGGCTGGAGAGAGACCTGAGACAAACAGATCTGAATTATACGAGAGCTGACCAGGGGAAACACAAATTATGCAGTCAAGTTTCCCACATTTGGGGAAATCGCAGGAGCAGCACACCCAGAGTGCAATGGGTGAGCCTTGCCCTGGGAGAAGCACCTTCATGATCATAGTATCTCACTTGGCAGGTAAGTAGGAGTTGGGCTTGAGCTGGGGAGGGTTGATGCTAGGGCACCCCCCTGTCAAGTGAAGGAGATCCAACTGAGGCAGCACAAGGGAACTCTCGAAAGAAGAACAAGGCTAGAGGAAGATCTGAGACAAATAAATCTGACTTTTACCAGAGCTGACCAGAGGAAAGCACAAACACAGTCCCCCACTACCACAAATAATGCAGTCGAGTTTCCCACATTTGGGGAAATCATAGGAGTCAGCATACCCAGAATGCAATGAATGAACCTCACCCTGGGAGAACAATCTTCATGACCATGGTATCTCCTATGCAAAATAAGTATGATTTGGGATAGAGCTGGGGAGGGCCGCTGCTCAGGCACATCTCTGTCAAGTAAAGGAGATTCAACTGAGGCAGCACAAGGGAACTCTCATCTGGGGACAACAACTGCTGGGAGAACACATATTTTCAGATGAACATGGGAGGGCAGAAGGCTGCCTAATACTGAAGCACCCCCAAACAACAAACCAAATGCAACAACTAGTACAAGCATTCCTGGGGGAAGGCCTACAGCAGATGGATTTGCATATGGTGATGTCATCCAAGCAGTGGGTCAAAGTTGGCTTCAACCCTCGTCTGCATATGAAAAGAAAAAAGGGATGTGCAGGGCATGGCGTCCTTTTGTGGCGCTTGGATGACCCCTAATTCACATTAAACATCTCCACCCTCCTTCGGTGTGGGGCTCATGTTGGCTATGCCCCAGCCCCTGAAGCATTCAAGATGATTTCTTGCAGCAGCTGGGCACTGTAACAGCTCCAGAGCTGTTCTGTAAAGCATGTAAAAGGGTGTGGGCCCTGCAGCACTACCTGTAGTATGCATTGTGCGTTGGAAGGCACAAAGTAAGCAGACGGGAGAGGTCAGGATAGTGCGCAAGGGCATAGAAGGGAGCGGCTCAAGAAAAGAGAAGTGGAAACAGACAGCAAACTAGGCTGGAGAAAGACCTGAGACAAAGAGATCTGAATTATACGAGAGCCGACCAGAGGAAACACAAATTATGCAGTCAAGTTTCCCACATTTGGGGAAATCGCAGGAGCGGCACACCCAGAGTGCAATGGGTGAGCCTTGCCCTGGGAGAAGCACCTTCCTGATCATAGTATCTCACCTGGCAGGTAAATAGGAGTTGGGCTAGAGCTGGGGAGGGTCGCTGCTCGGGCACCCCCCTGTCAAGTGAAGGAGATCCAACTGAGGCAGCACAAGGGAACTCTCGAAAGAAGAACAAGGCTAGAGGAAGATCTGAGACAAAGAAATCTGACTTTTACCAGAGCTGAGCAGAGGAAAGCACAAACACAGTCCCCCACTACCACAAATAATGCAGTCGAGTTTCCCACATTTGGGGAAATCACAGGGGTCAGCATACCCAGAATGCAATGAATGAACCTCACCCTGGGAGAACAATCTTCATGACCATGGTATCTCCTATGCAAAATAAGTATGATTTGGGATAGGGCTGGGGAGGGCCGCTGCTCAGGCACATCTCTGTCAAGTAAAGGAGATTCAACTGAGGCAGCACAAGGGAACTCTCATCTGGGGACAACAACTGCAGGGAGAACACATATTTTCAGATGAACATGGGAGGGCAGAAGGCTGCCTAATACTGAAGCACCCCCAAACAACAAACCAAATGCAACAACTAGTGCAAGCATTCCTGGGGGAAGGCCTGCAGCAGATTGATTTGCATATGGTAATGCCATCCAAGCAGTGGGTCAAAGTTGGCTTCAACCCTCGTCTGCATATGAAAAGAGAAAAGGGGCGTGCAGGGCATGGCGGCCTTTTGCGGCGCTTGGGTGACCCTTAGTTCGCATTAAACACCCCCACCCTCCTTCGGTGTGGGGCTCATGTTGGCAATGCCCCAGCCCCTGAAGCATTCAAGCTGATTTCTTGCAGCAGCTGGGCACTGTAACAGCTCCAGAGCTGCTCTGTGAGGCAAGTAAAAGGGTGTGGGCCCTGCAGCACTACCTGTAGTTTGCATTGTGTGTTGGAAGGCACAAAGTAAGCAGACGGGAGAAGTCAGGATAGTGCGCAAGGGCATAGAAGGGAGCGGCTCAAGAAAAGAGAAGTGGAAACAGACAGCAAACTAGGCTGGAGAGAGACCTGAGACAAAGAGATCTGAATTATACGAGAGCCGACCAGGGGAAACACAAATTATGCAGTCAAGTTTCCCACATTTGGGGAAATCACAGGGGCAGCACACCCAGAGTGCAATGGGTGAGCCTTGCCCTGGGAGAAGCACCTACATGATCATAGTATCTCACCTGGCAGGTAAGTAGGAGTTGGGCTAGAGCTGCGAAGGGTCGCTGCTCGGGTACCCCCCTGTCAAGTGAAGGAGATCCAACTGAGGCAGCACAAGGGAACTCTCGAAAGAGGAACAAGGCTAGAGGAAGATCTGAGACAAAGAAATCTGATTTTTACCAGAGTTGACCAGAAGAAAGCACAAACACAGTCCCCCACTACCACAAATAATGCAGTTGAGTTTCCCACATTTGGGGAAATCACAGGGGTCAGCATACCCAGAATGCAATGAATGAACCTCACCCTGGGAGAACAATCTTCATGACCATGGTATCTCCTATGCAAAATAAGTATGATTTGGGATAGGGCTGGGGAGGGCCGCTGCTCAGGCACATCTCTGTCAAGTAAAGGAGATTCAACTGAGGCAGCACAAGGGAACTCTCATCTGGGGACAACAACTGCAGGGAGAACACATATTTTCAGATGAACATGGGAGGGCAGAAGGCTGCCTAATACTGAAGCACCCCCAAACAACAAACCAAATGCAACAACTAGTGCAAGCATTCCTGGGGGAAGGCCTGCAGCAGATGGTTTTGCATATGGTGATGTCATCCAAGCAGTGGGTCAAAGTTGGCTTCAACCCTCGTCTGCATATGAAAAGAAAAAAGGGATGTGCAGGGCATGGCGTCCTTTTGTGGCGCTTGGATGACCCCTAATTCGCATTAAACATCTCCACCCTCCTTCGGTGTGGGGCTCATGTTGGCTATGCCCCAGCCCCTGAAGCATTCAAGATGATTTCTTGCAGCAGCTGGGCACTGTAACAGCTCCAGAGCTGCTCTGTAAAACATGTAAAAGGGTGTGGGCCCTGCAGCACTACCTGTAGTATGCATTGTGCGTTGGAAGGCACAAAGTAAGCAGACGGGAGAGGTCAGGATAGTGCGCAAGGGCATAGAAGGGAGCGGCTCAAGAAAAGAGAAGTGGAAACAGACAGCAAACTAGGCTGGAGAAAGACCTGAGACAAAGAGATCTGAATTATATGAGAGCCGACCAGAGGAAACACAAATTATGCCGTCAAGTGTCCCACATTTGGGGAAATCGCAGGAGCAGCACACCCAGAGTGCAATGGGTGAGCCTTGCCCTGGGAGAAGCACCTTCCTGATCATAGTATCTCACCTGGCAGGTAAATAGGAGTTGGGCTAGAGCTGGGGAGGGTCGCTGCTCGTGCACCCCCCTGTCAAGTGAAGGAGATCCAACTGAGGCAGCACAAGGGAACTCTCGAAAGAAGAACAAGGCTAGAGGAAGATCTGAGACAAAGAAATCTGACTTTTACCAGAGCTGACCAGAGGAAAGCACAAACACAGTCCCCCACTACCACAAATAATGCAGTTGAGTTTCCCACATTTGGGGAAATCACAGGGGTCAGCATACCCAGAATGCAATGAATGAACCTCACCCTGGGAGAACAATCTTCATGACCATGGTATCTCCTATGCAAAATAAGTATGATTTGGGATAGGGCTGGGGAGGGCCGCTGCTCAGGCACATCTCTGTCAAGTAAAGGAGATTCAACTGAGGCAGCACAAGGGAACTCTCATCTGGGGACAACAACTGCAGGGAGAACACATATTTTCAGATGAACATGGGAGGGCAGAAGGCTGCCTAATACTGAAGCACCCCCAAACAACAAACCAAATGCAACAACTAGTGCAAGCATTCCTGGGGGAAGGCCTGCAGCAGATTGATTTGCATATGGTAATGCCATCCAAGCAGTGGGTCAAAGTTGGCTTCAACCCTCGTCTGCATATCAAAAAAGAGAAAAGGGGCGTGCAGGGCATGGCGGCCTTTTGCGGCGCTTGGATGACCTCTAGTTCGCATTAAACACCTCCACCCTCCTTCGGTGTGGGGCTCATGTTGGCTATGCCCCAGCCCCTGAAGCATTCAAGCTGATTTCTTGCAGCAGCTGGGCACTGTAACAGCTCCAGAGCTGCTCTGTAAGGCAAGTAAAAGGGTGTGGGCCCTGCAGCACTACCTGTAGTTTGCATTGTGCATTGGAAGGCACAAAGTAAGCAGACGGGAGAAGTCAGGATAGTGCGCAAGGGCATAGAAGGGAGCGGCTCAAGAAAAGAGAAGTGGAAACAGACAGCAAACTATACTGGAGAGAGACCTGAGACAAAGAGATCTGAATTATACGAGAGCCGACCAGGGGAAACACAAATTATGCAGTCAAGTGTCCCACATTTGGGGAAATTGCAGGAGCAGCACACCCAGAGTGCAATGGGTGAGCCTTGCCCTGGGAGTAGCACCTTCATGATCATAGTATCTCACCTGGCAGGTAAGTAGGAGTTGGACTAGAGCTGGGGAGGGTCGCTGCTCGGGCACCCCCCTGTCAAGTGAAGGAGATCCAACTGAGGCAGCACAAGGGAACTCTCGAAAGAAGAACAAGGCTAGAGGAAGATCTGAGACAAAGAAATCTGACTTTTACCAGAGCTGAGCAGAGGAAAGCACAAACACAGTCCCCCACTACCACAAATAATGCAGTCGAGTTTCCCACATTTGGGGAAATCACAGGGGTCAGCATACCCAGAATGCAATGAATGAACCTCACCCTGGGAGAACAATCTTCATGACCATGGTATCTCCTATGCAAAATAAGTATGATTTGGGATAGGGCTGGGGAGGGCCGCTGCTCAGGCACATCTCTGTCAAGTAAAGGAGATTCAACTGAGGCAGCACAAGGGAACTCTCATCTGGGGACAACAACTGCAGGGAGAACACATATTTTCAGATGAACATGGGAGGGCAGAAGGCTGCCTAATACTGAAGCACCCCCAAACAACAAACCAAATGCAACAACTAGTGCAAGCATTCCTGGGGGAAGGCCTGCAGCAGATTGATTTGCATATGGTAATGCCATCCAAGCAGTGGGTCAAAGTTGGCTTCAACCCTCGTCTGCATATGAAAAGAGAAAAGGGGCGTGCAGGGCATGGCGGCCTTTTGCGGCGCTTGGGTGACCCTTAGTTCGCATTAAACACCCCCACCCTCCTTCGGTGTGGGGCTCATGTTGGCAATGCCCCAGCCCCTGAAGCATTCAAGCTGATTTCTTGCAGCAGCTGGGCACTGTAACAGCTCCAGAGCTGCTCTGTGAGGCAAGTAAAAGGGTGTGGGCCCTGCAGCACTACCTGTAGTTTGCATTGTGTGTTGGAAGGCACAAAGTAAGCAGACGGGAGAAGTCAGGATAGTGCGCAAGGGCATAGAAGGGAGCGGCTCAAGAAAAGAGAAGTGGAAACAGACAGCAAACTAGGCTGGAGAGAGACCTGAGACAAAGAGATCTGAATTATACGAGAGCCGACCAGGGGAAACACAAATTATGCAGTCAAGTTTCCCACATTTGGGGAAATCACAGGGGCAGCACACCCAGAGTGCAATGGGTGAGCCTTGCCCTGGGAGAAGCACCTACATGATCATAGTATCTCACCTGGCAGGTAAGTAGGAGTTGGGCTAGAGCTGCGAAGGGTCGCTGCTCGGGTACCCCCCTGTCAAGTGAAGGAGATCCAACTGAGGCAGCACAAGGGAACTCTCGAAAGAGGAACAAGGCTAGAGGAAGATCTGAGACAAAGAAATCTGATTTTTACCAGAGTTGACCAGAAGAAAGCACAAACACAGTCCCCCACTACCACAAATAATGCAGTTGAGTTTCCCACATTTGGGGAAATCACAGGGGTCAGCATACCCAGAATGCAATGAATGAACCTCACCCTGGGAGAACAATCTTCATGACCATGGTATCTCCTATGCAAAATAAGTATGATTTGGGATAGGGCTGGGGAGGGCCGCTGCTCAGGCACATCTCTGTCAAGTAAAGGAGATTCAACTGAGGCAGCACAAGGGAACTCTCATCTGGGGACAACAACTGCAGGGAGAACACATATTTTCAGATGAACATGGGAGGGCAGAAGGCTGCCTAATACTGAAGCACCCCCAAACAACAAACCAAATGCAACAACTAGTGCAAGCATTCCTGGGGGAAGGCCTGCAGCAGATGGTTTTGCATATGGTGATGTCATCCAAGCAGTGGGTCAAAGTTGGCTTCAACCCTCGTCTGCATATGAAAAGAAAAAAGGGATGTGCAGGGCATGGCGTCCTTTTGTGGCGCTTGGATGACCCCTAATTCGCATTAAACATCTCCACCCTCCTTCGGTGTGGGGCTCATGTTGGCTATGCCCCAGCCCCTGAAGCATTCAAGATGATTTCTTGCAGCAGCTGGGCACTGTAACAGCTCCAGAGCTGCTCTGTAAAACATGTAAAAGGGTGTGGGCCCTGCAGCACTACCTGTAGTATGCATTGTGCGTTGGAAGGCACAAAGTAAGCAGACGGGAGAGGTCAGGATAGTGCGCAAGGGCATAGAAGGGAGCGGCTCAAGAAAAGAGAAGTGGAAACAGACAGCAAACTAGGCTGGAGAAAGACCTGAGACAAAGAGATCTGAATTATATGAGAGCCGACCAGAGGAAACACAAATTATGCCGTCAAGTGTCCCACATTTGGGGAAATCGCAGGAGCAGCACACCCAGAGTGCAATGGGTGAGCCTTGCCCTGGGAGAAGCACCTTCCTGATCATAGTATCTCACCTGGCAGGTAAATAGGAGTTGGGCTAGAGCTGGGGAGGGTCGCTGCTCGTGCACCCCCCTGTCAAGTGAAGGAGATCCAACTGAGGCAGCACAAGGGAACTCTCGAAAGAAGAACAAGGCTAGAGGAAGATCTGAGACAAAGAAATCTGACTTTTACCAGAGCTGACCAGAGGAAAGCACAAACACAGTCCCCCACTACCACAAATAATGCAGTTGAGTTTCCCACATTTGGGGAAATCACAGGGGTCAGCATACCCAGAATGCAATGAATGAACCTCACCCTGGGAGAACAATCTTCATGACCATGGTATCTCCTATGCAAAATAAGTATGATTTGGGATAGGGCTGGGGAGGGCCGCTGCTCAGGCACATCTCTGTCAAGTAAAGGAGATTCAACTGAGGCAGCACAAGGGAACTCTCATCTGGGGACAACAACTGCAGGGAGAACACATATTTTCAGATGAACATGGGAGGGCAGAAGGCTGCCTAATACTGAAGCACCCCCAAACAACAAACCAAATGCAACAACTAGTGCAAGCATTCCTGGGGGAAGGCCTGCAGCAGATTGATTTGCATATGGTAATGCCATCCAAGCAGTGGGTCAAAGTTGGCTTCAACCCTCGTCTGCATATCAAAAAAGAGAAAAGGGGCATGCAGGGCATGGCGGCCTTTTGCGGCGCTTGGATGACCTCTAGTTCGCATTAAACACCTCCACCCTCCTTCGGTGTGGGGCTCATGTTGGCTATGCCCCAGCCCCTGAAGCATTCAAGCTGATTTCTTGCAGCAGCTGGGCACTGTAACAGCTCCAGAGCTGCTCTGTAAGGCAAGTAAAAGGGTGTGGGCCCTGCAGCACTACCTGTAGTTTGCATTGTGCATTGGAAGGCACAAAGTAAGCAGACGGGAGAAGTCAGGATAGTGCGCAAGGGAATAGAAGGGAGCGGCTCAAGAAAAGAGAAGTGGAAACAGACAGCAAACTATACTGGAGAGAGACCTGAGACAAAGAGATCTGAATTATACGAGAGCCGACCAGGGGAAACACAAATTATGCAGTCAAGTGTCCCACATTTGGGGAAATTGCAGGAGCAGCACACCCAGAGTGCAATGGGTGAGCCTTGCCCTGGGAGTAGCACCTTCATGATCATAGTATCACACCTGGCAGGTAAGTAGGAGTTGGACTAGAGCTGGGGAGGGTCGCTGCTCGGGCACCCCCCTGTCAAGTGAAGGAGATCCAACTGAGGCAGCACAAGGGAACTCTTGAAAGAGGAACAAGGCTAGAGGAAGATCTGAGACAAAGAAATCTGACTTTTACCAGAGCTGACCAGAGGAAAGCACAAACACAGTCCCCCACTACCACAAATAATGCAGTCGAGTTTCCCACATTTGGGGAAATCACAGGGGTCAGCATACCCAGAATGCAATGAATGAACCTCACCCTGGGAGAACAATCTTCATGACCATGGTATCTCCTATGCAAAATAAGTATGATTTGGGATAGGGCTGGGGAGGGCCGCTGCTCAGGCACATCTCTGTCAAGTAAAGGAGATTCAACTGAGGCAGCACAAGGGAACTCTCATCTGGGGACAACAACTGCAGGGAGAACACATATTTTCAGATGAACATGGGAGGGCAGAAGGCTGCCTAATACTGAAGCACCCCCAAACAACAAACCAAATGCAACAACTAGTACAAGCATTCCTGGGGGAAGGCCTACAGCAGATGGATTTGCATATGGTGATGTCATCCAAGCAGTGGGTCAAAGTTGGCTTCAACCCTCGTCTGCATATGAAAAGAAAAAAGGGATGTGCAGGGCATGGCGTCCTTTTGTGGCGCTTGGATGACCCCTAATTCACATTAAACATCTCCACCCTCCTTCGGTGTGGGGCTCATGTTGGCTATGCCCCAGCCCCTGAAGCATTCAAGATGATTTCTTGCAGCAGCTGGGCACTGTAACAGCTCCAGAGCTGTTCTGTAAAGCATGTAAAAGGGTGTGGGCCCTGCAGCACTACCTGTAGTATGCATTGTGCGTTGGAAGGCACAAAGTAAGCAGACGGGAGAGGTCAGGATAGTGCGCAAGGGCATAGAAGGGAGCGGCTCAAGAAAAGAGAAGTGGAAACAGACAGCAAACTAGGCTGGAGAAAGACCTGAGACAAAGAGATCTGAATTATACGAGAGCCGACCAGAGGAAACACAAATTATGCAGTCAAGTTTCCCACATTTGGGGAAATCGCAGGAGCGGCACACCCAGAGTGCAATGGGTGAGCCTTGCCCTGGGAGAAGCACCTTCCTGATCATAGTATCTCACCTGGCAGGTAAGTAGGAGTTGGGCTAGAGCTGGGGAGGGTCGCTGCTCGGGCACCCCCCTGTCAAGTGAAGGAGATCCAACTGAGGCAGCACAAGGGAACTCTCGAAAGAAGAACAAGGCTAGAGGAAGATCTGAGACAAAGAAATCTGACTTTTACCAGAGCTGAGCAGAGGAAAGCACAAACACAGTCCCCCACTACCACAAATAATGCAGTCGAGTTTCCCACATTTGGGGAAATCACAGGGGTCAGCATACCCAGAATGCAATGAATGAACCTCACCCTGGGAGAACAATCTTCATGACCATGGTATCTCCTATGCAAAATAAGTATGATTTGGGATAGGGCTGGGGAGGGCCGCTGCTCAGGCACATCTCTGTCAAGTAAAGGAGATTCAACTGAGGCAGCACAAGGGAACTCTCATCTGGGGACAACAACTGCAGGGAGAACACATATTTTCAGATGAACATGGGAGGGCAGAAGGCTGCCTAATACTGAAGCACCCCCAAACAACAAACCAAATGCAACAACTAGTGCAAGCATTCCTGGGGGAAGGCCTGCAGCAGATTGATTTGCATATGGTAATGCCATCCAAGCAGTGGGTCAAAGTTGGCTTCAACCCTCGTCTGCATATGAAAAGAGAAAAGGGGCGTGCAGGGCATGGCGGCCTTTTGCGGCGCTTGGGTGACCCTTAGTTCGCATTAAACACCCCCACCCTCCTTCGGTGTGGGGCTCATGTTGGCAATGTCCCAGCCCCTGAAGCATTCAAGCTGATTTCTTGCAGCAGCTGGGCACTGTAACAGCTCCAGAGCTGCTCTGTGAGGCAAGTAAAAGGGTGTGGGCCCTGCAGCACTACCTGTAGTTTGCATTGTGTGTTGGAAGGCACAAAGTAAGCAGACGGGAGAAGTCAGGATAGTGCGCAAGGGCATAGAAGGGAGCGGCTCAAGAAAAGAGAAGTGGAAACAGACAGCAAACTAGGCTGGAGAGAGACCTGAGACAAAGAGATCTGAATTATACGAGAGCCGACCAGGGGAAACACAAATTATGCAGTCAAGTTTCCCACATTTGGGGAAATCACAGGGGCAGCACACCCAGAGTGCAATGGGTGAGCCTTGCCCTGGGAGAAGCACCTACATGATCATAGTATCTCACCTGGCAGGTAAGTAGGAGTTGGGCTAGAGCTGCGAAGGGTCGCTGCTCGGGTACCCCCCTGTCAAGTGAAGGAGATCCAACTGAGGCAGCACAAGGGAACTCTCGAAAGAGGAACAAGGCTAGAGGAAGATCTGAGACAAAGAAATCTGATTTTTACCAGAGTTGACCAGAAGAAAGCACAAACACAGTCCCCCACTACCACAAATAATGCAGTTGAGTTTCCCACATTTGGGGAAATCACAGGGGTCAGCATACCCAGAATGCAATGAATGAACCTCACCCTGGGAGAACAATCTTCATGACCATGGTATCTCCTATGCAAAATAAGTATGATTTGGGATAGGGCTGGGGAGGGCCGCTGCTCAGGCACATCTCTGTCAAGTAAAGGAGATTCAACTGAGGCAGCACAAGGGAACTCTCATCTGGGGACAACAACTGCAGGGAGAACACATATTTTCAGATGAACATGGGAGGGCAGAAGGCTGCCTAATACTGAAGCACCCCCAAACAACAAACCAAATGCAACAACTAGTGCAAGCATTCCTGGGGGAAGGCCTGCAGCAGATGGTTTTGCATATGGTGATGTCATCCAAGCAGTGGGTCAAAGTTGGCTTCAACCCTCGTCTGCATATGAAAAGAAAAAAGGGATGTGCAGGGCATGGCGTCCTTTTGTGGCGCTTGGATGACCCCTAATTCGCATTAAACATCTCCACCCTCCTTCGGTGTGGGGCTCATGTTGGCTATGCCCCAGCCACTGAAGCATTCAAGATGATTTCTTGCAGCAGCTGGGCACTGTAACAGCTCCAGAGCTGCTCTGTAAAGCATGTAAAAGGGTGTGGGCCCTGCAGCACTACCTGTAGTATGCATTGTGCGTTGGAAGGCACAGAGTAAGCAGACGGGAGAGGTCAGGATAGTGCGCAAGGGCATAGAAGGGAGCGGCTCAAGAAAAGAGAAGTGGAAACAGACAGCAAACTAGGCTGGAGAAAGACCTGAGACAAAGAGATCTGAATTATATGAGAGCCGACCAGAGGAAACACAAATTATGCCGTCAAGTGTCCCACATTTGGGGAAATCGCAGGAGCAGCACACCCAGAGTGCAATGGGTGAGCCTTGCCCTGGGAGAAGCACCTTCCTGATCATAGTATCTCACCTGGCAGGTAAATAGGAGTTGGGCTAGAGCTGGGGAGGGTCGCTGCTCGTGCACCCCCCTGTCAAGTGAAGGAGATCCAACTGAGGCAGCACAAGGGAACTCTCGAAAGAAGAACAAGGCTAGAGGAAGATCTGAGACAAAGAAATCTGACTTTTACCAGAGCTGACCAGAGGAAAGCACAAACACAGTCCCCCACTACCACAAATAATGCAGTTGAGTTTCCCACATTTGGGGAAATCACAGGGGTCAGCATACCCAGAATGCAATGAATGAACCTCACCCTGGGAGAACAATCTTCATGACCATGGTATCTCCTATGCAAAATAAGTATGATTTGGGATAGGGCTGGGGAGGGCCGCTGCTCAGGCACATCTCTGTCAAGTAAAGGAGATTCAACTGAGGCAGCACAAGGGAACTCTCATCTGGGGACAACAACTGCAGGGAGAACACATATTTTCAGATGAACATGGGAGGGCAGAAGGCTGCCTAATACTGAAGCACCCCCAAACAACAAACCAAATGCAACAACTAGTGCAAGCATTCCTGGGGGAAGGCCTGCAGCAGATTGATTTGCATATGGTAATGCCATCCAAGCAGTGGGTCAAAGTTGGCTTCAACCCTCGTCTGCATATCAAAAAAGAGAAAAGGGGCGTGCAGGGCATGGCGGCCTTTTGCGGCGCTTGGATGACCTCTAGTTCGCATTAAACACCTCCACCCTCCTTCGGTGTGGGGCTCATGTTGGCTATGCCCCAGCCCCTGAAGCATTCAAGCTGATTTCTTGCAGCAGCTGGGCACTGTAACAGCTCCAGAGCTGCTCTGTAAGGCAAGTAAAAGGGTGTGGGCCCTGCAGCACTACCTGTAGTTTGCATTGTGCATTGGAAGGCACAAAGTAAGCAGACGGGAGAAGTCAGGATAGTGCGCAAGGGCATAGAAGGGAGCGGCTCAAGAAAAGAGAAGTGGAAACAGACAGCAAACTATACTGGAGAGAGACCTGAGACAAAGAGATCTGAATTATACGAGAGCCGACCAGGGGAAACACAAATTATGCAGTCAAGTGTCCCACATTTGGGGAAATTGCAGGAGCAGCACACCCAGAGTGCAATGGGTGAGCCTTGCCCTGGGAGTAGCACCTTCATGATCATAGAATCTCACCTGGCAGGTAAGTAGGAGTTGGGCTAGAGCTGGGGAGGGTCGCTGCTCGGGCACCCCCCTGTCAAGTGAAGGAGATCCAACTGAGGCAGCACAAGGGAACTCTTGAAAGAGGAACAAGGCTAGAGGAAGATCTGAGACAAAGAAATCTGACTTTTACCAGAGCTGACCAGAGGAAAGCACAAACACAGTCCCCCACTACCACAAATAATGCAGTCGAGTTTCCCACATTTGGGGAAATCACAGGGGTCAGCATACCCAGAATGCAATGAATGAACCTCACCCTGGGAGAACAATCTTCATGACCATGGTATCTCCTATGCAAAATAAGTATGATTTGGGATAGGGCTGGTGAGGGCCGCTGCTCAGGCACATCTCTGTCAAGTAAAGGAGATTCAACTGAGGCAGCACAAGGGAACTCTCATCTGGGGACAACAACTGCAGGGAGAACACATATTTTCAGATGAACATGGGAGGGCAGAAGGCTGCCTAATACTGAAGCACCCCCAAACAACAAACCAAATGCAACAACTAGTACAAGCATTCCTGGGGGAAGGCCTGCAGCAGATGGATTTGCATATGGTGATGTCATCCAAGCAGTGGGTCAAAGTTGGCTTCAACCCTCATCTGCATATGAAAAGAGAAAAGGGGCGTGCAGGGCATGGCGGCCTTTTGCGGCGCTTGGATGACCCCTAGTTCGCATTAAACACCTCCACCCTCATTCGGTGTGGGGCTCATGTTGGCTATGCCCCAGCCCCTGAAGCATTCAAGCTGATTTCTTGCAGCAGCTGGGCACTGTAACAGCTCCAGAGTTGCTCTGTAAGTCAAGTAAAAGGGTGTGGGCCCTGCAGCACTACCTGTAGTTCGCATTGTGCGTTGGAAGGCACAAAGTAAGCAGACGGGAGAAGTCAGGATAGTGCGCAAGGGCATAGAAGGGAGCGGCTCAAGAAAAGAGAAGTGGAAACAGACAGCAAACTAGGCTGGAGAGAGACCTGAGACAAAGAGATCTGAATTATATGAGAGCCGACCAGGGGAAACACAAATTATGCAGTCAAGTTTCCCACATTTGGGGAAATCAAAGGGGCAGCACACCCAGAGTGCAATGGGTGAGCCTTGCCCTGGGAGAAGCACCTACATGATCATAGTATCTCACCTGGCAGGTAAGTAGGAGTTGGGCTAGAGCTGGGGAGGGTCGCTGCTCGGGCACCCCCCTGTCAAGTGAAGGAGATCCAACTGAGGCAGCACAAGGGAACTCTCGAAAGAAGAACAAGGCTAGAGGAAGATCTGAGACAAAGAAATCTGACTTTTACCAGAGCTGACCAGAGGAAAGCACAAACACAGTCCCCCACTACCACAAATAATGCAGTCGAGTTTCCCACATTTGGGGAAATCACAGGGGTCATCATACCCAGAATGCAATGAATGAACCTCACCCTGGGAGAACAATCTTCATGACCATGATATCTCCTATGCAAAATAAGTATGATTTGGGATAGGGCTGGGGAGGGCCGCTGCTCAGGCACATCTCTGTCAAGTAAAGGCGATTCAACTGAGGCAGCACAAGGGAACTCTCATCTGGGGACAACAACTGCAGGGAGAACACATATTTTCAGATGAACATGGGAGGGCAGAAGGCTGCCTAATACTGAAGCACCCCCAAACAACAAACCAAATGCAACAACTAGTGCAAGCATTCCTGGGGGAAGGCCTGCAGCAGATGGATTTGCATATGGTGATGTCATCCAAGCAGTGGGTCAAAGTTGGCTTCAACCCTCGTCTGCATATGAAAAGAAAAAAGGGATGTGCAGGGCATGGCGGCCTTTTGCGGCGCTTGCATGACCCCTAATTCGCATTAAACACCTCCACCCTCCTTCGGTGTGGGGCTCATGTTGGCTATGCCCCAGCACCTGAAGCATTCAAGCTGATTTCTTGCAGCAGCTGGGCACTGTAAACAGCTCCAGAGCTGCTCTGTAAGGCAACTAAAAGGGTGTGGGCCCTGCAGCACTACCTGTAGTTCGCATTGTGCGTTGGAAGGCACAAAGTAAGCAGACGGGAGTAGTCAGGATAGTGCGCAAGGGCATAGAAGGGAGCGGTTCAAGAAAAGAGAAGTGGAAACAGACAGCAAACTAGGCTGGAGAGAGACCTGAGACAAAGAGATCTGAATTATACGAGAGCCGACCAGAGGAAACACAAATTATGCAGTCAAGTGTCCCACATTTGGGGAAATCGCAGGAGCAGCACACCCAGAGTGCAATGGGTGAGCCTTGCCCTGGGAGAAGCACCTTCCTGATCATAGTATCTCACCTGGCAGGTAAGTAGGAGTTGGGCTAGAGCTGGGGAGGGTCGCTGCTCGGGCACCCCCCTGTCAAGTGAAGGAGATCCAACTGAGGCAGCACAAGGGAACTCTCGAAAGAAGAACAAGGCTAGAGGAAGATCTGAGACAAAGAAATCTGACTTTTACCAGAGCTGACCAGAGGAAAGCACAAACACAGTCCCCCTCTACCACAAATAATGCAGTCGAGTTTTCCACATTTGGGGAAATCACAGGGGTCATCATACCCAGAATGCAATGAATGAACCTCACCCTGGGAGAACAATCTTCATGACCATGATATCTCCTATGCAAAATAAGTATGATTTCGGATAGGGCTGGGGAGGGCCGCTGCTCAGGCACATCTCTGTCAAGTAAAGGCGATTCAACTGAGGCAGCACAAGGGAACTCTCATCTGGGGACAACAACTGCAGGGAGAACACATATTTTCAGATGAACATGGGAGGGCAGAAGGCTGCCTAATACTGAAGCACCCCCAAACAACAAACCAAATGCAACAACTAGTACAAGCATTCCTGGGGGAAGGCCTGCAGCAGATGGATTTGCATATGGTGATGTCATCCAAGCAGTGGGTCAAAGTTGGCTTCAACCCTCGTCTGCATATGAAAAGAAAAAAGGGATGTGCTGGGCATGGCGTCCTTTTATGGCGCTTGGATGACCCTTAATTCGCATTAAACATCTCCACCCTCCTTCGGTGTGGGGCTCATGTTGGCTATGCCCCAGCCCGTGAAGCATTCAAGATGATTTCTTGCAGCAGCTGGGCACTGTAACAGCTCCAGAGCTGTTCTGTAAAGCATGTAAAAGGGTGTGGGCCCTGCAGCACTACCTGTAGTATGCATTGTGCGTTGGAAGGCACAAAGTAAGCAGACGGGAGAGGTCAGGATAGTGCGCAAGGGCATAGAAGGGAGCGGCTCAAGAAAAGAGAAGTGGAAACAGACAGCAAACTAGGCTGGAGAAAGACCTGAGACAAAGAGATCTGAATTATACGAGAGCCGACCAGAGGAAACACAAATTATGCAGTCAAGTTTCCCACATTTGGGGAAATCGCAGGAGCAGCACACCCAGAGTGCAATGGGTGAGCCTTGCCTTGGGAGAAGCACCTTCCTGATCATAGTATCTCACCTGGCAGGTAAGTAGGAGTTGGGCTAGAGCTGGGGAGGGTCGCTGCTCGGGCACCCCCCTGTCAAGTGAAGGAGATCCAACTGAGGCAGCACAAGGGAACTCTCGAAAGAAGAACAAGGCTAGAGGAAGATCTGAGACAAAGAAATCTGACTTTTACCAGAGCTGAGCAGAGGAAAGCACAAACACAGTCCCCCACTACCACAAATAATGCAGTCAAGTTTCCCACATTTGGGGAAATCACAGGGGTCAGCATACCCAGAATGCAATGAATGAACCTCACCCTGGGAGAACAATCTTCATGACCATGGTATCTCCTATGCAAAATAAGTATGATTTGGGATAGGGCTGGGGAGGGCCGCTGCTCAGGCACATCTCTGTCAAGTAAAGGAGATTCAACTGAGGCAGCACAAGGGAACTCTCATCTGGGGACAACAACTGCAGGGAGAACACATATTTTCAGATGAACATGGGAGGGCAGAAGGCTGCCTAATACTGAAGCACCCCCAAACAACAAACCAAATGCAACAACTAGTGCAAGCATTCCTGGGGGAAGGCCTGCAGCAGATTGATTTGCATATGGTAATGCCATCCAAGCAGTGGGTCAAAGTTGGCTTCAACCCTCGTCTGCATATGAAAAGAGAAAAGGGGCGTGCAGGGCATGGCGGCCTTTTGCGGCGCTTGGGTGACCCTTAGTTCGCATTAAACACCCCCACCCTCCTTCGGTGTGGGGCTCATGTTGGCAATGCCCCAGCCCCTGAAGCATTCAAGCTGATTTCTTGCAGCAGCTGGGTACTGTAACAGCTCCAGAGCTGCTCTGTGAGGCAAGTAAAAGGGTGTGGGCCCTGCAGCACTACCTTTAGTTTGCATTGTGTGTTGGAAGGCACAAAGTAAACAGACGGGAGAAGTCAGGATAGTGCGCAAGGGCATAGAAGGGAGCGGCTCAAGAAAAGAGAAGTGGAAACAGACAGCAAACTAGGCTGGAGAGAGACCTGAGACAAAGAGATCTGAATTATACGAGAGACGACCAGGGGAAACACAAATTATGCAGTCAAGTTTCCCACATTTGGGGAAATCACAGGGGCAGCACACCCAGAGTGCAATGGGTGAGCCTTGCCCTGGGAGAAGCACCTACATGATCATAGTATCTCACCTGGCAGGTAAGTAGGAGTTGGGCTAGAGCTGGGGAGGGTCGCTGCTCGGGTACCCCCCTGTCAAGTGAAGGAGATCCAACTGAGGCAGCACAAGGGAACTCTCGAAAGAGGAACAAGGCTAGAGGAAGATCTGAGACAAAGAAATCTGATTTTTACCAGAGTTGACCAGAAGAAAGCACAAACACAGTCCCCCACTACCACAAATAATGCAGTCGAGTTTCCCACATTTGGGGAAATCACAGGGGTCAGCATACCCAGAATGCAATGAATGAACCTCACCCTGGGAGAACAATCTTCATGACCATGGTATCTCCTATGCAAAATAAGTATGATTTGGGATAGGGCTGGGGAGGGCCGCTGCTCAGGCACATCTCTGTCAAGTAAAGGAGATTCAACTGAGGCAGCACAAGGGAACTCTCATCTGGGGACAACAACTGCAGGGAGAACACATATTTTCAGATGAACATGGGAGGGCAGAAGGCTGCCTAATACTGAAGCACCCCCAAACAACAAACCAAATGCAACAACTAGTGCAAGCATTCCTGGGGGAAGGCCTGCAGCAGATGGATTTGCATATGGTGATGTCATCCAAGCAGTGGGTCAAAGTTGGCTTCAACCCTCGTCTGCATATGAAAAGAAAAAAGGGATGTGCAGGGCATGGTGTCCTTTTGTGGCGCTTGGATGACCCCTCCTTCGGTGTGGGGCTCATGTTGGCTATGCCCCAGCCCCTGAAGCATTCAAGATGATTTCTTGCAGCAGCTGGGCACTGTAACAGCTCCAGAGTTGCTCTGTAAAGCATGTAAAAGGGTGTGGGCCCTGCAGCACTACCTGTAGTATGCATTGTGCGTTGGAAGGCACAAAGTAAGCAGACGGGAGAGGTCAGGATAGTGCGCAACTGCATAGAAGGGAGCGGCTCAAGAAAAGAGAAGTGGAAACAGACAGCAAACTAGGCTGGAGAAAGACCTGAGACAAAGAGATCTGAATTATATGAGAGCCGACCAGAGGAAACACAAATTATGCAGTCAAGTGTCCCACATTTGGGGAAATCGCAGGAGCAGCACACCCAGAGTGCAATGGGTGAGCCTTGCCCTGGGAGAAGCACCTTCCTGATCATAGTATCTCACCTGGCAGGTAAATAGGAGTTGGGCTAGAGCTGGGGAGGGTCGCTGCTCGTGCACCCCCCTGTCAAGTGAAGGAGATCCAACTGAGGCAGCACAAGGGAACTCTCGAAAGAAGAACAAGGCTAGAGGAAGATCTGAGACAAAGAAATCTGACTTTTACCAGAGCTGACCAGAGGAAAGCACAAACACAGTCCCCCACTACCACAAATAATGCAGTCGAGTTTCCCACATTTGGGGAAATCACAGGGGTCAGCATACCCAGAATGCAATGAATGAACCTCACCCTGGGAAAACAATCTTCATGACCATGGTATCTCCTATGCAAAATAAGTATGATTTGAGATAGGGCTGGGGAGGGCCGCTGCTCAGGCACATCTCTGTCAAGTAAAGGAGATTCAACTGAGGCAGCACAAGGGAACTCTCATCTGGGGACAACAACTGCAGGGAGAACACATATTTTCAGATGAACATGGGAGGGCAGAAGGCTGCCTAATACTGAAGCACCCCCAAACAACAAACCAAATGCAACAACTAGTGCAAGCATTCCTGGGGGAAGGCCTGCAGCAGATTGATTTGCATATGGTAATGCCATCCAAGCAGTGGGTCAAAGTTGGCTTCAACTCTCGTCTGCATATGAAAAGAGAAAAGGGGCGTGCAGGGCATGGCGGCCTTTTGCGGCGCTTGGATGACCCCTAGTTCGCATTAAACACCTCCACCCTCCTTCGGTGTGGGGCTCATGTTGGCTATGCCCCAGCCCCTGAAGCATTCAAGCTGATTTCTTGCAGCAGCTGGGCACTGTAACAGACCCAGAGCTGCTCTGTAAGGCAAGTAAAAGGGTGTGGGCCCTGCAGTACTATCTGTAGTTTGCATTGTGCATTGGAAAGCACAAAGTAAGCAGACGGGAGAAGTCAGGATAGTGCGGAGGGCTGGGTCAGTTGATTGTGGGCGAGTTTGTAAGCCATTGGCGGTGGCAGCGGGTATCGGCTCAGAGGCAGTAGCGGGCATTGGCTAAGGGTCATGGGCAGGATTCGGCGGACATTATGGCTGTAGTGCCTCACTAGCCACTGACCTCACCGCACGCCACTGTGGGACAGATGTAACATGCAGAGAGAGGTAGATTTGGGAGGGGGAATGTCCTAGCATAACTGTTAATTGCAGTGTAATACTGTAATTCAGCTGTGCAGCATTTGTGGCTAAATGTCAAAGAAGCCAGTATTTACCCTGCATGCAAAACAATAAATGTATTTGAACATACCTCCCAACTATCCCAATTTTTGCAGGACAGTCACTTTTTTGGGGAATGTCCAGCTAACCCAAACACCCCCCCCCCCCTTTCCCATGGGGAAGGGGGTGGATGGGGGGTGGAAGGCTCCCTGTAGCTTGTTGCTCTGCAAATATGCACATTGTGGGTAATTCAGACCCGATCGCTAGGGTGTGTTTTTTGCATCCCTGTAATCAGGTAGTTGTCGCCTACAGCGGAAGGGAAAATTTGCTGTGCAGGTGTGTGATCACATGTGCACAAGAGCTGCACAGCTCAGCACTTACTCAGCCATTGAGGTGACGTCACAAATCCTCCCACAAAACGCCGGGTCCCTCCAGTGTTTTTCCGGACACTCCCTAGACACATTCAGTTGCCACCCACACAAACACCCTCTTCTTGTCAATCTTCTTGTGATCTCCGGGCCGTCGCACTTACGCATTGTGGCGCATACGCATGTGCAATGCAAACCAGATTGCCCGCTGGGTGAAAATAAATTGAAGCGATCTGGTCTGAATAAGCCTCAATCTCTATTCACGGGAGACAGAGGGGCTGGGGCATGGCCAGCAGCTCACAGAGCACCTATAATGACAAAAATGGGAGACATGGCTCATGATCGCGATATACCTGCGAAGGTACGCCCTCTACTGATTGACAGGCAGAGGCATTCGTATTTTCTGCGGGGCACCCGGAGAAAATGTAGGCACATGCACAGGATGGACCCTGCGTATATGCCCCCATCCTCTTCATAGTTTTTGCGGTTGGAACGCGTATTACGATCCAAACTGAATTAGGCCCTATGTCTTATATACACGAGCAGTGTGAAAACATCAATCGATGGGGGTAATTCCAAGTTGATCGCAGCAGGAATTTTGTTAGCAGTTGGGCAAAACCATGTGTACTGCAGGGGAGGCAGATATAACATGTGCAGAAAGAGTTAGATTTGGGTGAGTTATTTTGTTTCTGTGCAGGGTAAGCCCCACACATTAATGCCCTTTGGAACATATTATGTCACTCACCACAATATCTGTGATACACTATGCCCTACAGTAAAGCTTCTAATTACTTTTACAAAAACTGCTCAATGCCAAGAGTTTCACGTGCTGGGTGTCATGCTCATTGCCAGGGGTTTCACTCTCTGGGTGTCATGCTCATTGCCAGGGGGAACGCAGTAGGGGGTGTTATATAGTAAGCACCACTATGGCATAGTATATAGCATTATATATATTGTGAGCACTGGTGATGTTGAGTGCAGTAGAGCTGCTGCTGGGTAATTACAATTTACTACAACCACCAATATATTCTGCTGCACTATATATATGCAAAGCTAATTCTGCTGGGTAATTACAATTGACTACAACCACCAATATATTCTGCTGCACTATATCTATATTTGCAAAGCTAATTCTGCTGGGTAATTACAATTGACTACAACCACCAATATATTCTGCTGCACTATATCTATATATGAAAAGCTAATTCTGCTGAGTAATTACAATTGACTACAACCACCAATATATTCTGCTGCACTATATCTATATATGCAAAGCTAATTCTGCTGGGTAATGCAAATTGAAACATTATTGCATAGTATGTGATTTTTAAGTACTTTTTTAAAGTTTTGAATGATATAGACCCAGTTTAATCTTTGTGGAATGCCTGGTTGTTGTTTTTAAGGTAATTTATTGCCTGGCATTTGAGGGGGTGGGGTGTGGTTACAGATTTCAATTATTGGTTTCACTTGTAATAGTCTTCTACTTAAGTCCAATGGTGTAGGCTGTGCAAAGCCGTTTGGCTGTGCATTTATTGATCCAAGCGTGCATTTTTATCAAAGCGTGATAAAATTGACACATAACAGCAGCGTTCAATCAGCGTTAATTTATCTTCAGCTGATATCGATTGTGAATTGACGTTTCTTCTCTTCTTGTCACCTACAGGTAATTACAATTGACTACAACCACCAATATATTCTGCTGCACTATATCTATATATGCAAAGCTAATTCTGCTGGGTAATGCAAATTGAAACATTATCGCATAGTATGTGATTTTTAAGTACTTTTTTAAAGTTTTGAATGATATAGACCCAGTTTAATCTTTGTGGAATGCCTGGTTGTTGTTTTTAAGGTAATTTATTGCCTGGCATTTGAGGGGGTGGGGTGTGGTTACAGATTTCAATTATTGGTTTCACTTGTAATAGTCTTCTACTTAAGTCCAATGGTGTAGGCTGTGCATTTATTGATCTAAGCGTGCATTTTTATCAAAGCGTGATAAAATTGACACATAACAGCAGTGTTCAATCAGCGTTCAATCGAAGTGAAAAAGAAGGAAAACAGAAGCACACCAATCTAACAAAACAAAGAAAACTGAAGAACTAATAACAAATGTGAGTCACTTACTCCTCAGATCACTCACCTCCTGATTGTTGCATCTGATTACATAGCACAGAACTACCTTACTTGGACATTTCATAAACCATCCATTTCACCTACAAATGCCTGTATCTGTATTATTGTAATTTTGTTTTTTAAGCACAGCTGCACCAATGCAATTTTACCTGCAAACACTTAAAACATCTAACATAATTACCATTGCTTCTTAAACCTCTCACAATCCTTTCATTTCTTACACTCCAAATACATTTCTGCACCCACTTTATCTACGCTTTTGACTCATTTCATACTAAATCTACACCCCTTGAGCCTACACTGCTTTTCTCACCTGCATTTCTGCAATTCTTCTGCTCGGATTGCCTTACAGTCTCCTCTCCTACTTCCACTACTTCAACCTATTTACCTACTTAACACTATGTCAAGGTTTTCTTATACTCCCCACATCACTCAGTGTCTACCTAATAATGTATCTTTATCCTTCCCCACTAGTCTCCTCCACCTCCTCCTCTCTCCCCTCCTCTGTCTCCCCTCCATCCCTCTGTTTCCTTCCCCCACCTTTCCTGTTACCCCACTTTCATTCACCTCTGCCCCATGGTCCTGCTACCCCACAACTCAGCCCTGCTCCCTCTCTCCCTTCCCTGTCACCTCCCCACACCCCCATCCACATCACACTGACCTCCCTCCCTGCCCACCTCCTGCAGTTTCCCCTCCTAGCTCAGGCACCCGTACCATCACTACTCTCTCATCATCCCTGCCCTCAAAGTTAATCCCACCTCATCGCTACAGCAACCCTGAAAATCTAATTCACATCTCTCCCACAAACTCATACCCCCTATCCTGTGCCCTCTGGAATGCCAGATCTGTTTGTAACAAACTGGTCCCCACTCATGACCTTTTCATTTCCAACTCCCTACACCTACTAGCCATTACTGAAACTTGGATTATGCCCTCTGACACTACTTCTGCTGCTGCTCTCTCTGCTGGGGGCCTTACATTCACACACACACCCCGACCTGGGGGTCGCCATGGGGGTGGTGTTGGGGTCCTTTTACCTTCTAGTTACTCCTACCAACTCATACCACCAGAACCATCCCTTATATTCTCTACATTTGAGGTCCACACCATATGCCTCTTCCAACCAGTCCATCTTAGAGTAGCTGTCATTTACCGGCCCCCTGGCACTGCTTCCAAATTCATCGACAACTTTGCTTCCTGGCTTCCTCACTTCCTCTCTTCTGACATTCCCACCATTATCCTAGGCGATTTCAACATCCCTATTGACATCCCCACACAATCCCCTGCCTCTAAACTCCTTAACCTCACCTCTTCACTTGGTCTCTCCCAGTGGACCTCCTCACCCTCCCATGTGAATGGGAGCTCACTGGATCTGGTCTTCACTCACCGCTGTGATATTTCTGATTTTTCCAACTCCCCATTTCCCCTCTCTGACCACCACCTGCTCTCCTTCAACCTATCTCTCTCGACTTCCCCATCTCTACCTCCTAAGGCTACCATCACTAAGCGTAACATTGAAGCTATTGACACCACATTCCTTTCCTCCCTGTTTGACTCACTTCTCTCTCCTATTCTCTCTCTCTCATGCCCTGAACAAGCCACTTCCACATACAATGCTTCCCTTACTTCTGCTCTTGACTCTGTTGCTCCACCAACCACTATTCACCCTTGCAAATTAACACCTCAACCCTGGCACACCAAATGCACCAGATATCTGCAAAAATGCTCATGTACTGCTGAGCGACACTGGAGGAAATCACGCTCTAAGGCAGACTTCCTCCATTTCAAACTTATGCTCTCATCCTTCAGTGCTGCCCTTTCTCTTGCTAAACAGTCATACTTCAAGAACCTCATCTCCTCCCAGTCTTCCAACCCCCGGCGCCTCTTTGCCACTCTCAACTCACTCCTCTGCCCACCTCCACCTCGTCTCCCTTCCTCACTCTCTGCTCTTGACTTTGCCACTTACTTCACATCCAAAATTGACTCCATACGTCAGGACATCACATCACACCAGACTATCAGTAACCAGCCTTCTCCCATCCCTTACCAACCCTCCCCATCCCTCGCACCAACTCTGTCATCTTTCTCCCATGCATCTGGAGAGGAAGTCATGGCCCTCATTCGTTCCTGTCCCCTCACCACCTCCCCACTTGACCCTATCCCCTCCCGCCTCCTTTGCCACCTCTCTTCTTCTGCTTGTTCCCATCTTTCCCACCTTCTCAATCTCTCCCTCTCATCAGGCACTGTCCCCTCTGCCTTCAAGCACGCTCTCATCTCTCCTATTCTTAAAAAACCTACCCTTGATCCAAACACTATCTCCAACTACCGACCCATCTCTCTCCTCCCTTTTGCCTCCAAACTCCTTGAGCGTATTGTCTACAACCGCCTTACTTCCTTTCTTTCCTCACACTCACTGCTTGACCCATTCCAGTCTGGCTTCCGTCCTCTCCACTCCACTGAAACTGCCCTTACAAAAGTATGCAATGACCTCCATGCTGCTAAATCTAAGGGACACTACTCTCTACTTATTCTACTTGATCTCTCTGCTGCTTTTGACACTGTGGACCATCCTCTCCTACTGCAAATCCTTCACTCCATTGGTTTGCGTAACACTGCCCTCTCTTGGTTGTCGTCCTACCTTTCTGACCGTTCATTCTCTGTCTCCTCTCATGACTCCACCTCCCCCTCACTTCCACTAACTGTAGGGGTACCCCAAGGTTCTGTCCTTGGTCCTCTTCTCTTCTCTCTCTATACGTCCTCACTAGGTAAGCTCATTAGTTCTTTTGGTTTCCAATATCATCTCTATGCTGATGACACTCAAATCTATCTTTCCTCTCCAGACCTCTCCCCTACTCTCCTCACTCGTATCTCCAACTGTCTCTCTGCTATCTCTTCCTGGATGTCCCAGCGCTTTCTTAAACTTAACATGTCTAAGACCGAGCTGATCATCTTCCCTCCCTCCCGCATAATCTCACCTCCTACAATCTCATTATCTATTGATGGCACTACTATCTCCTCTACCCCCCAAGCGCGCTGTCTTGGAGTAATCCTTGACTCCTCCCTCTCCTTCAAACCACACATTCAGCACCTCTCACAAACCTGCCGTTTTCATCTAAAAAATATTTCCAGGATCAGACCCTTTCTGACCCAGGATGCTACTAAGACTCTTATCCACTCACTGGTCATCTCCAGACTGGACTGCTGTAATCTCTTCCTGACTGGCATTCCTGACAAATACCTCTCTCCACTCCAATCTATCCTCAATGCTGCTGCCCGGCTCATTTTCCTCACCAAACGCACTACGTCCACCTCTCCTCTCTTACTAGTCCTTCACTGGCTCCCCTTCCCTTTCAGAATCCATTTCAAGCTTCTCACACTTGCTTACAAAGCCCTCACCCACTCCTCTCCCATCTACATCTCTGATCTTATCTCGCTTTACACTCCCACCCGTCCTCTTCGCTCTGCTAATGCACACCGACTCTCCTGCCTACGGATTACTTCCTCCCACTCCTACCTCCAAGATTTTTCACGTGCTGCACCACTTTTCTGGAATTCCCTACCTCTCCCCCTCAGACTCTCCACCTCTCTACAAAACTTCAAACGGGCTCTCAAGACCCACTTCTTCACCAAACCCAGCCAAATCTCATCCTAAACCTCTGTTCCATGCTCTCTATGTACCCCATCTGTCTCACCCTGTCTGTCTACCCCTCCCTTTTAGAATGTAAGCTCTCACGAGCAGGGCCCTCTTCCCTCATGTGCTTACTCTTTTCTTACTTTAATAATCTTCAGCTGCACCAAATCCAGCAGTCTTCTGCCACCTGATACTTATTCCAGTGTCATCTGCTGATGTAGCTATGTTTATTTACCCTGTACTTGTCCTATATTGTCGTCAACTGTAAGTTGCTGTTTTCCTGTTTGATTATTTGTTTATGTACTCTGTAATTGGGCACTGCGGAACCCTTGTGGCGCCATATAAATAAAGGATAATAATAATAATAAATAATATAATACATAGCAGTACGGTACAGTAGGCCACTGCTCTACCTACCTCTGTGTCGTCAAGTATACTATCCATCCATACCTGTGGTGCATTTTAGAAAAAAACATGTCTCGGCAGAGCAATCTATAAATCCATCATTTTTCAGACAGCAACAGTGGGTATTGTAATAGTCACCCAATCCATCACTTTTATAGGGTTACATGCACCCACATGCTACAGCCTGTCTCAATAATTTTACTGTCACGCTGTGTGTGTTTGTGTTTTTATTTGGGTATTTTTTGTTGTTGTAGAACTACAGGTACCAGCAAGCCCGTTATTTCCCCGCCTGCTGGTACTTGAGGTTCTCCAAGTACCAGCAAGCGGGGGAGGCTTGCTGGGCCTTGTAGTTCCACAACGAAAAAACAATATTCTTTTTTTACACACATGGCTATCAGCCCGGCACCCACCACCCAGGGGTGCTGGGGACAGCCTCGGGCTTCACCCCTGGCCCTTGGGTGCCTCGAGGGGAGGAACCTCTTGATTTAAGGGGTCCCCACTCCTCCAGGGAACCCCGGCCAGGGGTGACTAGTTGGAGGGGTAATGCCAGGGCCGCAGGGACCTACATAAAAGTGTCCCCCGGCTGTGGCATTATCTCTCTGGCTAGTGGAGCCCGGTGCTGGTTTTAAAAATATGGGGGACCCCTACATCTATTGTCCCACGTATTTTTGGAACCTGGACCGGTCTAAGAGCCCGGTGCTGGTTGTCTAAATACGGGGAACCCCTGTCCAATTTTTCCCCCAGTATTTAAATAACCAGGACCGGCTCAAAGAGCCCGAGGCTGGTTATACTAAGGAGGGGGGGCCTCACGCATTTTTTTTAACCCATTCAGACCCTTCTCCTTTAAGTTAATGGAAGCCCTGGACAACAAAATTGCATTCATGTCCTCCTCCCTCACCCTTCCCAGTCCCAAACACTCATTTTTTTTTTCTTTAAAAATTTATAATATATAACGAGAACAATGAGCAGGCAGGCAGCGGGCATTGGCGGCATCGGACTGAGATAGAAATTAGTGGTGGAGGGCTGGGTCAGTTGATTGTGGGCGAGTTTGTAAGCTATTGGCGGTGGCAGCGGGTATCGGCTCAGAGGCAGTAGCGGGCATTGGCTAAGGGTCATCGGCAGGATTCGGCGGACATTATGGCTGTAGTGCCTCACTAGCCACTGACCTCACCGCACGCCACTGTGGGACAGATGTAACATGCAGAGAGAGGTAGATTTGGGAGGGGGAATGTCCTAGCATAACTGTTAATTGCAGTGTAATACTGTAATTCAGCTGTGCAGCATTTGTGGCTAAATGTCAAAGAAGCCAGTATTTACCCTGCATGCAAAACAATAAATGTATTTGAACATACCTCCCAACTATCCCAATTTTTGCAGGACAGTCACTTTTTTGGGGAATGTCCAGCTAACCCAAACAACCCCCCCCCCCCCTTCCCATGGGAAAGGGGGGGGGGTGGAAGGCTCCCTGTAGCTTGTTGCTCTGCAAATATGCACATTGTGGGTAATTCAGACCTGATCGCTAGGGTGTGTTTTTTGCATCCCTGTAATCAGGTAGTTGTCGCCTACAGCGGAAGGGAAAATTTGCTGTGCAGGTGTGTGATCACATGTGCACAAGAGCTGCACAGCTCAGCACTTACTCAGCCATTGAGGTGACGTCACAAATCCTCCCACAAAACGCCGGGTCCCTCCAGTGTTTTTCCGGACACTCCCTAGAAACATTCAGTTGCCACCCACACAAACACCCTCTTCTTGTCAATCTTCTTGTGATCTCCGGACCGTCGCACTTACGCATTGTGGCGCATACGCATGTGCAGTGCAAACCAGATTGCCCGCTGGGTGAAAATAAATTGAAGCGATCTGGTCTGAATAAGCCTCAATCTCTATTCACGGGAGACAGAGGGGCTGGGGCATGGCCAGCAGCTCACAGAGCACCTATAATTACAAAAATGGGAGACATGGCTCATGATCGCGATATACCTGCAAAGGTACGCCCTCTACTGATTGACAGGCAGAGGCATTCGCATTTTCTGCGGGGCACCCGGAGAAAATGTAGGCACACGCACAGGATGGACCCTGCGTATATGCCCCCATCCTCTTCATAGTTTTTGCGGTTGGAACGCGTATTACGATCCAAACTGAATTAGGCCCTATGTCTTATATACACGAGCAGTGTGAAAACATCAATCGATGGGGGTAATTCCAAGTTGATCGCAGCAGGAATTTTGTTAGCAGTTGGGCAAAACCATGTGTACTGCAGGGGAGGCAGATATAACATGTGCAGAAAGAGTTAGATTTGGGTGAGTTATTTTGTTTCTGTGCAGGGTAAATACTAACTGCTTTATTTTTACACTGCAAATTAGATTGCAGATTGAACACACCACACCCAAATCTAACTCTCTCTGCACATGTTAAATCTGCCTTCCCTGCAGTGCACATAGGTGGTCATTCCGAGTTGTTCGCTCGGTAATTTTCTTCGCATCGCAGCGATTTTCCGCTTAATGCGCATGCGCAATGTTCACACTGCGACTGCGCCAAGTAAATTTGCTGTGCAGTTAGGAATATTACTCACGGTTTTTTCATCGTTCTGGTGATCGTAATGTGATTGACAGGAAGTGGGTGTTTCTGGGCGGAAACAGGCCGTTTTAGGGGCGTGTGGGAAAAAATGCTACCGTTTCTGGGAAAAACGCGGGAGTGGCTGGAGAAACGGAGGAGTGTCTGGGCGAACGCTGGGTGTGTTTGTGACGTCAAACCAGGAACGACAAGCACTGAACTGATCGCACTGGCAGAGTAAGTCTCGAGCTACTCAGAAACTGCACAGAGATGTCTTATCGCAATATTGCAAATCTTTCGTTCGCAATTTTAAGATGCTAAGATTCACTCCCAGTAGGCGGCAGCTTAGCGTGTGCAATGCTGCTAAAAGCAGCTTGCGAGCGAACAACTCGGAATGAGGGCCATGGGGGGTAATTCTGAGTTGATCGCAGCAGGATTTTTGTTAGCAGTTGGGCAAAACCATGTGCACTGCATTTACGAACAGATGATTTTTTATATAAATTTTAAAATGTTAGTAAATGTGTGTTTTTTTTTCAACCTGGAAGCCCAACATCGATTAAGATCGATCTTAAATAGACCCCTGGGTTTTAAGGATAACCATGGTTGAGTCCAATGGTTAATTCACATTGACCGAAGTTCTAATTAAGTCACCTGTGCTCAAGCATGATATCCTTAAAATCTGGATTGCAATGACAGCATTTTGGAACTATGCCTAAGGGTTTAATTTTTACATTTATCCACTGACAATAAATCTACCTACAATATCCCTGTAACTGTTATGATTACAGTATTTCACTAAATAATTTAATTTGCTGAACCTTCTGTAAAAAGAAATATTAAGCTGCTGTAATTCCCAGATGCAGCAAATTTGTTAGCTAGTGGGCAAAACCATGTGCACTGCAGGGTTGGGGGGGGGGGGCAGATATAACATTTGCAGAGAGATTTAGGTGGGTTATATTGTTTGTGTGCAGGGTAAATACTGGCTGTTTTGTTTTTACACTGCAATTTAGATTTCAGTTTGAACACACCGCACCAAAATCTAACTCTCTCTGCACATATTATACACCCCCCCCCCTGCAGTATACATGGTTTTAGCTAATAAATTTGCTGCTGTGATCAGATCTGAGTTAAGCCCTATGTATTTGGCACTGGCAAAGGGTTAGAGGCCTTGCTGTAGAGCTCACACCTTTCTTATCATGCATTGTAATATTTCCTATGTCCTGATGTTGTGCTCTCTGCTCCATCCAAGTAAACAGCAATGTAGCATGTCTATCAAAGAGCGTGAAGATTGCAGATTTCCTGGGATTAATGCTAAGGAATGCTATTCCAGAGGCTGCTGCTTTAATTCAAGTGTCACTGGGGTTAAATGGTGTTTTTACCTTAAAAACACAGGTAGAGTATATAGTACAGTGGTAAAGTGGGAGCATGTAGTGCTATTGATTACAGATTTGATGGAGCTTAAACATGGATAAGGTCCATGGCTCTAAGAGTTTATCTTGTGTATCCTTTATTTTTAGTCATGGTCAGATAAGATTAGAAAATACCATTTAAGTGGAAATTTCCTGTTAGCTGTTTTTCAGTTTGCTCAACTGTCTGATTAACTTGTCCTAAAAAAGGACCAAAGGAGCTAAATTGCCCTGTGATCTAGCTAAATTGCCCCAGTTAAAAAAAAAAAAACTAAGCTGCTGTAATTCCTGGATGTTTCCTTACTGCATCAACAGGAAGTGACAAGAAACAATGTAATGTGGAACCGTACAGCAGAAGGGATTGCGGCTACCCCACAATAAGTGCAGCGGAATGTAAGAAGAGGAATTGTTGCTTTGACTGCAGCATTCCCGGGGTTAACTGGTGTTTCTTCAAGTCACAAGGTATGGAGCTGCTGTATAGTTACTCGCAAGTCAGTAGTTGTATCATGCTCACACCTGGAAAACTGGATACACACAGAATGCCCTACACAGGGGGTGAAATGAGCGCCCCCCCCCCACCCACCCCCCGTACGCTCAGCACACATCACGCTGTGCTGAGCGGGGGCAGAGATGTGTGCTGAGCAGTTCGCTCAGCACACATCTCTCCCCAAAATCGGGCCGTGAATACGGACCTTTAAACTGGATCCACACTTAGATTATCTGTCCAATTTTTTTTTTCTAGTTGAAACAAAATTATGCTAATATGTGGCAGCAAATGACAATTGACCATTTGCTCACAAACACTGGAAAACATCCAAAAATGGTCATTTAGATAAATTGGTTAAATCCATTTCATTTAGCTAATTTATCCAAACTACCTTTATTGTATCTTTGTGGGTGAATGATGTGTGGGTCAGTGTTGAGGGTGGTGGAGGAGATGGGTATTAGGCACAGCAGGGTGTGGACAGTCAAATAGTGTGCTTAGAGGTTCAGAGTCATTGTATGAGACTCTGGCAACAGTGACTTGATGAGTCTGGTGTCCATAGGGTGGGACGCATTAACCTTTTTATGCTATTGAAATAGTTCTCCTCCTGACCGACGCAGTTCCTTGCTCCGAGGTTGGTGTATTGTTCTGTTGCAGCGCCTCTCCACTGTGGTCACAGTGAGCTGTGTGGTGTTTCTGGCGCATGCCAATCTCCCCCCAACCTCCCTCTTGCATTTCAGACCTACGTACGCATGATGGGATCTTGTATGATATGCGCGTGTGCTGTAGAGATGAAAGTGGGGGTGAGGAGGCAGATCGTGAGATGGGGAAACTTTGTGGACTGTTAGCGAAGGGGAGCACTGGGCAATCTGAGTTGCAAAGAGGGCAGCAGAAGAGGTTATTGCATGTGCACTGGTGACAGGTCCATCCTTGGTGGCCAGCCTCAGTGGTAAAGGGGTACATGAGCTAGTGTCCCTTGGCCAGCCATGTACCATGGCCACCTCCCTACCTCCTATATATTCTCCCTGATCTGTCACTTTGTTACGGTCTGCTGCTGGCACTGGTGTATCGTCCTGCAGATGCCGTCTCCGCCCATTGCTGTGACTTCCCCCAGAGTTAGCCACACAGAGTGACAGATCTGGGAAAATATATAGGAGATCATTACTTTCACTTGCAGCCTACCTTATTTTTTGCAGCCTAGCATGCTCCTGACCCATTCTCTCACTAATACTTATACAACATTCATGAACTCATCTTAAGGTTTCTTTATTATTCAGTCACACTGTCTTGGATCCAAACCATTTCCTGTGGCATTGCAGTCAAACAATTGAGCTATTTACCCTTGCATAGAAAGGTATAATCTAAGCTAGAGAATTCTATTTGGAGCTCACCTTGTACTTTGTGAAGAAATAATCAGCTTTGTGGCTGAGCAGATATATGGAGTGTGTGGCTGCACACTGCATTGATCTGCTGAGTTGCAATGCTAATAATTTTTTTTTTGCAAAGTACCAATAGCTTCATTGTGAAGGTGGAAAGAAGGGTGTTACGGCATGGAATGTACAAACTGCGAGACCCTGCTGGTAGCGCCTTTGTCTATTTAGTAGGAAGGGCACGTAACAGCCGGGGGGCAATGGAGGAAGCCCCTTTAGGGCTGGAGCCCGGCGGCAACTGACTCCGTTGTCTCTGGCAGTTCCGCCCCTGGACTAGAGGAATGGTCAAGAACATGGCAACATTTAATGCCAAAAAATGCAAAATCATACACGTCTCAAAAATGCAAAGGCTAACTATAATATTAAGGGCATTATAATGGCAAGAGGAAAGCTATCTAAGTATTACTATTTCAGGTGAGCAATGTAACAAAGCAATAGGAAAGGCAAGTCAGATGCTTGTTTGCATAGGTTAAAGAACCAGTAGCAGAAAAAAGTAATACAGGTTGAGTATCCCATATCCAAATATTCAGAAATACGGAATATTCCGAAATACGGACTTTTTTGAGTGAGACTGAGATAGTGAAACCTTTGTGTTTTGATGGCTCAGTGTACACAAACTTTGTTTAATACTCAAAGTTATTAAAAATATTGTATTAAATGAACTTCAGACTGTGTGTATAAGGTGTATATGAAACATAAATGAATTCTGTGAATGTACACACACTTTGTTTAATGCACAAAGTTATAAAAAATATTGGCTAAAATGACCTTCAGGCTGTGTGTATAAGGTGTATATGAAACATAAATGCCTTCTGTGCTTAGATTTAGGTCCCATCACCATAATATCTCGTTATGGTATGCAATTATTCCAAAATACAGAAAAATCTGATATCCAAAATTCCTCTGGTCCCAAGCATTTTGGATAAGGGATACTCAACCTGTAATGCCACTGTATAGGTCCTTGGTACAGCCACATTTAGAATCCTGTGTTCAGTTCCAGAAGCCATATCTCCAGAAGGCTGTAAATACATTAGGGCAACTAAAATTGTGCATGGCCTACATCACAAAACTTACCTGGAAATACTAAAAAATGTTGATGTGTATAGTTTGGAGAAGGGAAGAGGGAACATACAGTAATAGAAACATTTAAATATATAGGGAGGAATGTAATAGGGTGTGAGAATCAGAAAGTGAGAGATTTTGTGTTTTTTCCTGTTGTTTTTTTTTTTTTTGATTGTTTGTTTTTAAAGTGGCAATCCTTTACATGGCAAAACCAGGTTGATATTTGCCATGTAAAGGATTGCCACCGTGGGCATGTGTAGAAGGGGCACTGCTACTGTTGGCATTATGTGTGTAAGCTGCACTGATATGGTGGTTATGTGTATAAAGGGCACTGCGACTGTGGGTATTATTATTATTATTATTACATGCGGTGTAATGACAATAAGATAGTGCTACTGTGTGGCGTATTTTGATTTGGGGTGCTATTGTGTGGCCATGCCCCTTCCTTGTGATACCACACCTTCTTTTTTTAAGGAGCGCACTGTCCCTTTATTAAGTATTGGAGAGAGGGCCCAAATTAATAGTTTGCAGGGAGGCGCCAAACACCCTAGCACTGGCCCTTTGGTAGGGGACAGGATTTGCTTCTGCTTGTGCACATATGTTATGATTGCCAGCCAACAGCACTGGTTTTGCCTATAACACTAACTATAAATATTTTGAATTGGTCCTGGACCACCAATCCAAGGCACCCCTGCAAGTGTCCTGAGGCACCCCAGGGTGCAGTTTGAGAACCACTGGTCTAGTGAGTACCCAGGATAATTATTGTAGCTGGTCTGCGGGTAACAGCTCTCAGATCCACTTCTAGAAAAAATGCAGCAATGTAATTTGAGTGACAAACTGCAGAGATGAACCCTTTCTGTGACTGCTGCACAGGGATCACACAAACTCTATTCATAGGGCTGACTTCACTTAGGGGAGATGTTCTCACCCCGCAAAGAAGTGCGAGTATATACCGCACTTACGGTACCATTGGATTTACAGATATTTTCTTGCAATACACTATGGGGGTCATTCTGAGTTGATTGCTCGCTAGCAGTTTTTAGCAGCCATGCAAACGCATTGTCGCTGCCCACTGGAGAGTGTATATTCACTTTGGAGAAGTGCGAATACTTGAGTAGCAGAGCGCCTGCAAAATCGTTTCAAAATAAGACCAGCACTGTAGTTACACTTCGTGTGCGTTGATTCTAACAACCGAGGGACGGCTTTTGATGTCACACACCCATCCAGCGAATGCCCAGCCACGTCTGCATTTCTTCTGCCACGCCTGCATTTTTCCAAGCACTCCCTGAAAACGGTCAGTTGACACCCAGAAACGCCCTCTTTCTGTCAATCTCCTTGTGGCCTGTTCTGTGATTGGAATAATCGCTAGAACTAGTGCAAAACCACAATGGACTTTGTACCCGTACGATGCGCATGCACATTACGGAGCATGCGCATGCACAGATTAGCCATTTTTTTTCAACTGATTGCTACGCAGCGAACAACGGCAGCAAGCGATCAACTCGGAATGACCCCCTATATACATAGAAACATGGATTTTTACTGCAGGAATTATGGTTAGTTTAGGGGTATCGGTTAGGGTCAACAGAGGTGTAGCTAGGGGTCCAAGCGCCCCTGGCAAAGTAAGGGACTGGCGCCCCCCCTTTTGATAAAGCATTGCAGTCCATTGGCGGTTACCATGTTGGAGCCACAGCAACTGACCCCCTCCCCCACACGCTGCCCTACATCATCGGCTGGGATTCACTGTTGGTGTGAAGCCACTGGGAACATTCTGGTAGCATTAGCAGCAGTCTGTGTCATAGATAGGGAAGGCAGAAGGTTAACTAGCTAATAGCAGTCTGTTGGCAACAGAGGCTGGGCGGGGGGCTGAGAATGAGCCAACGCTGATCAGTGTCCAGTCTGCTCAGACAAAAATATTTTGTGATCAGGGCTGGTTCTAGACCAAAGGAGCCAATGGCAAAAATTTCCTTTGGCACCCCCCCCCCCACACACACACACACACATACACACACACACACACACACACACACACACACCAAAAAAGAACATATCCCAGTTTAACATAACGCTATGTGGTGCAAGGTGTGGAGCTGGTCACTTGTATCAGACCTCTGACATTTGCCTTTTCACCCATATTGCATACTTTTTCTTGCAGGTTGTGTCTTAATTCAAGAAGTGTTCTAAGTACTTCAGCTTAGTATCTTTACTGACCCCTCTTTACCCCACACTACATAACTGACCCCTCTATACCCTACACTACATCACTGACCTTTCTATAACCATCACTGCATTACTGACCCCTCTATACAGTACACTGACCTCTATATACCTGCTAGTACATCCCTGATGCCTATATTCCCTAAGCTAAATCCCTGACGCCTCTATTCCCTACGCTACATCCCTGACGCCTCTATTCCCTACGCTACATCCCTGACGCCTCTATTCCCTATGCTACATCCCTGACGCCTCTATACCCTACGCTACATCCCTGATGCCTCTATTCCCTACGCTACATTCCTGATGCCTCTATAACCTACGCTACATCCAAGACGCCTCTATACCCTACGCTACATCCCTGACGCCTCTATACAGTACAATGCATTACTGATCCCTCTAGACCATACATCCTCATTACATCAGAGAGATAGTGAAACACTGGAAAAAATAAGGATAAAGTGGACTACAGAAACTGATGCTCTAAACAAAGGAGAGAGAGAGAGAGAGAAAAGCACAAGGGAAAGTGGGCAATCGGAACACCATAGGGAGAGGAGAGATAGAAATGCCTGAAAAAGTAAAGGGGGTTGGGTATGGCATCCGGCGCTCGGGATTCCAGCAGTCACATGATACCTAATCCTAACCCTCTGGGGGGGTGGCGGATAGGGCTAACCCTCAGGGGGTGGCAGCTAGGACTAACCCCCCCCCCTCCTAGTGCCTTCCCTAACACCCCCTCCCCCGGTCCTAACCCTCCCTCCAATACTCGCCTTCGGGATGTTGGCTGTCTGTGTGCCGGCACCAGTCTCCCAAGTGGTGTCAGAATTCCAACATCGGTCAAATGACCGCCGGTATACCGTCTGCCGGGATGGTAAATGTATCCTGAGGACAGGTAGTGAGTGTGGAGGGATAGGTGGTTCAGTAAAATGTAACAGCTCAAACTGCGATCATTCACTGATAAATTGATTTATAGCTCTCCCTTTTTAACCATTGCAGTCATAAAAGCAATGTTTTTAGACTTTTAAATAAAGCTTGTTAGCATCCCCAGCACACTGTATATGCTGGGAGATGTAGTTCTCAATATGAAAACATTTAATTACTGTATGAACTCTAATTCCCCAACTGAAACCTCTCACAAACACACACTCCAAAATCTAGTACACACACACACACATTTCCCCAATACTGACAACTCTCATCACTTCCACACACTGACAACTCCCTCCTGCTCCTCTCCCCACTGACACTGACAGCTCCCTCACAGTCACACACATCCTCCACCCCCCCACACACACACTGATAGCACACATGCACAAATCCCTCCCTCCTCGACACTAACTGTCACGGACTGCTTGGGCAGCAGGGGGCAGGCTCTGACTTGAAGTGCTGAAATTCAACAGCTCTCTCGAACTTGCAAGGCATGGCTGTGCAGCTGTCTCCAGCCATCTCCTTGCCCACTGTGTAATTTGTGGCGTTCTCTGATGTTCCCCGCTCTGCCTCTACAACCGGCACATAATGTACAGCAGTGGTGACTCCTGAGTATGGGCCTGGAGAACTCCGCCTACCGGGGGGTAGGGATTAATAATTTCAAAGGGGCAGAGCTAGGAGTGAAGCAGTGGACAGCAGTTGAGGGGCGTTTCAAACTGTAACAAGGTTGGGACAATTTCAGTATCCTTCCCTCACCGTCTAATTGGTCAGTCCCACGCCGAGACTGCAGAACTCTATCCCTTAGCCACGGTTGGCACAGCTGGATGGTGCCCCTGGCAAGTGCCATCCTGGCCAAGGGGTAGATACGCCCCTGAGGGTCAGGGCCAGCAACAGAAATCTCGGGGCCCAGTACACTGATATCTCTGGGGCCCCCTCAACCCTCCCTTAACTTGGCAGAGGGATCTTTAAAAAAAAAATGGAGCCTTTGACTCGGACCGTCAGTGAGGCCGGCAGGTGGTTTTCATACTGGGCTATCCAGCTCTTCGGTGGCGGTGGCAGGGACATTCAGAAAAGGGCCAGCACAGCAACATGCATAATAATGGCAATACAGTATGGACCACAGGGACTGGACAAAGTGATGGGGTAAAAGGAGGGGGGAGGGTTTAGTTGGCCTGTTAATTGTTTTCCTGCTTAAATTGAGCAGTTGGTGGATACACTTTAAAAAGCAATATTGGCACTGTGGCCCCATTATTTCTGTTCTTAATACTTGGAGCCCTGAACAAGTGTCCCCTTTGTCCCCCCTGTCACCGGGCCTGTTCAGGCGTTACCTATGGAGAAGCTGCGACATGACATCCTAGGACACGATACTGCACCATGCATCACCATTATATTTCAGTGTGCCTTGTCAATATTTAAATCTTGTTCTGTGTGACGTGAGTTGTAAATGGTTGAAAATCTCTGTGCTACAGTATCGTCACCATGTAGTTATAACAACACCGCAAAACCACCAAAAGACGTGTTTTGGTAGAGGGACTGCTGGAGGGGCCCATTGGGGCCCCCAGTTTGCTACCCCACCCCAGTATACCTGTGCTGTAGCCAGTGGAAGGGGCACTATCTTCCCGGTGATCTCTTCGGGAAGATGGTGCCGCACATAGAAAGCAAAGACTCTGGCTGCACTCTCCTGCCCTCGCTCTAAGCAAGGTGATCGGGCCACAAAAGGACCCCTGTCGGACCCCGGCCTGTGGGCCACAAAAGGATGCATTGGGGGCGGCATGCGGCCCATGGGTTTGACACCCCTGCTCTAGAGTATCAAAATTTGTTTCACGGCACCCCTAGGCCAAAGTTTTTTTTATTGAGAAATTCAGAAAAAAATATAAAATTAAGTAAATTGTGTTTATAGCATGTCATCCTCAGGTTCAGTTATGTTGTGAGGGAATGGTTTTGCCAATTTAATAAAGTATAAATAATTTTAATTGGTCCTGGACCACCAAACTATGCTACCAGTGCAAGAACCCCAGTTTGGAAACTACTGCCATAAAATAAACCTTTTTTGTTTTTTTTAAACTACATGTAATACACCTTAGATCTCAGTTCCTAAAAGGTTTTAAACCTTTGCATACAGTAAACTACACATATTTAAAAATCCTACACCGGGCACAAGTGCTCACGGGCCAATTTCATGGCAGTCTCGGATAGGAGGGCATTGTGGATTCACCAAGGGAATGCTGATGCTGACTCCAAGAAGAAAGGGAGTCTCTTCCCTATGAAGGTGAAGCCTTGTTTGGCGACGGCCTAGTTAATTTGATCTCGGCAGCTCCCGCAGGTAAGTCATCCTTCTTGCCCTATGTTCCCTCTCAACGGATGAAGACGCATCATTATCTGACGCAGTCATTTCGGCCCAATAGATATGCAAGAAGTTAAGATTCCCCTTTCTTTGCAGGTAGAGGAAGGAAAAGAGGGAAGAGGTCTGTAGCCTCTTCAAGATCGCAGGAGCAGAGATCGTCCTCTGCTTTTGCCAAATCCACTGCATGACGCTGGGGCTCTCTTGCAGGAGCCCGCACCAGTGGGGGGCACGTCTAAAACTCTTCAGTCAGTTCTGGATTCATTCGGACCTGGACTCGTGGGTTTTACAAATAGTGTCCCAAGGGTACAAACTGGGGTTTCAAGACGTTCCCCCTCACCGATTGTTCAAATCAGCCTTAGTCAGCAGGGAGAAGGTTTTTATTCAAGCCTCTTCGTGGTCCCGAAGCCGGACGGCTCAGTCAGACCAATCTTAAATCTGAAATCCCTTAATTTCTACATAAAGAAATTCAATTTCAAGATGGAATCTCTCAGGGTAGTGATCTCCAGTCCGGGGGATAAAGGAGATTTCATGGTTTTGGTAGACATAAAGGATGCCTACTTATATGTTCCCATTTAGCCACTGCATCAAGCTACCTGAGGTTTGCAATTCAGGATTGTCATTACCAATTTCAGACGTTGCCGTTTGGTCTGTCCACGGCTCCGAGGATTTTCACCAGGGTGATGGCGGAAATGATGGTTCTCCTTCGCAAGCAAGGAGTCACAATTATCCCGTACTTGGATGATCTCCTGATAAAGGCGAGATCCAGGGACCAGTTGGTGCAAAACATCTACTCTCCCTGACAGTTCTTCAACAACATGGTTGGCTCCTAAACTTGCCAAAATCGCAGTTGGTCCCAATGACGCGGTTGTTGTTTTTGGGAGTGATACTGGACACAGAAGAGGTTTTCTTCTAGTGGAAAGGCTCTGGAGATCCAGAGTCTGGTCAAACAAATTCTGAAACCAGCAAGAGTGTTAATCCATCATTGCATTCAGTTGCTGGGGAAGATGGTTGCGGCCTACGAGGCCATTCAGTTTGGCAGGTTCCATGCCAGAGTGTTCCAGTGGGACCTGTTGGACAAGTGGTCCGGATCCCACCTACACATGCACCGGAGGATAATCCTGTCTTCCAAGACCAGAATCTTACTCCATTGGTGGCTGCACAGTTCTCACCTCCTAGAGGGGCGATGGTTCGGGATCCAGGACTGGATCCTAGGGACCATGGATGCAACCCTCCGAGGCTGGGGAGCAGTCACACAGGGGGAAAACATCCAAGGAAGATGGTCAAGTCAGGAAAGTTTTCTCCACATAAATGTTCTGGAGTTAAGGGCCATTTAATAACTGCAGACACAGTACGCACTGGGACGGGTGCCCAGCATCCTCTACGGACTAAGAGAAAAGGATTTACCGGTAGGTATTAAAATCCTATTTTCTCTAACGTCCTAGAGGATGCTGGGGACTCCGTAAGGACCATGGGGATAGATAGGCTCCGCAGGAGACATGGGTACTTTAAGAAAGACTTTAGTTCTGGGTGTGCACTGGCTCCTCCCTCTATGCCCCTCCTCCAGACCTCAGTTTGATACTGTGCCCAGTGGAGACTGGGTGCTTTTCAGGAGCTCTCCTGAGCTTTCTGACAGAAAGTATTTTGTTAGGTTTTTAATTTTCAGGGAGCACTGCTGGCAACAGACTCCCTCATCGAGGGACTGAGGGGAGAGAAGCAGCCCTACTCTCTGAGTTGCAAGGTCCTGCTTCTTAGGCTACTGGACACCATTAGCTCCAGAGGGATTGGTACGCAGGATCTCACCCTCGCCGTCCGTCCCAGAGCCGCGCCTCCGCCCCCCTTGCAGAGCCGGAAGATAGAAGCCGGGTGAGTATGAGAAGAAAAGAAGACTTCAGAGGCGGCAGAAGACTTCATGATCTTCACTGAAGTAACGCACAGCACTGCAGCTGTGCGCCATTGCTCCCATACACCTCACACACTCCGGTCACTGTAAGGGTGCAGGGCGCAGGGGGGGGGGGGGGCACCCTGGGCAGCAATATAAACCTCTTTTTGGCAAAAATATAACACATATACAGCGGGGCACTGTATATATGTATGAGCCCCCGCCAATTTTACAGTTTAAGCGGGACAGAAGCCTGCCGCCGAGGGTGCGGGGCTTCTCCCTCAGCACTCACCAGCGCCATTTTTTCTTCACAGCACCGCTGAGAGGAAGCTCCCCGGACTCTCCCCTGCTTATACCACGGTAGACAAGAGAGTTGAAAAGAGGGGGGGGGGGGCACATAATTTGGCGCAAATTACATACAGCAGTCCTACTGGGCAAACATTAAGTTACTGTGTATTCCTGGGTTATATAGCGCTGGGGTGTGTGCTGGCATACTCTCTCTCTGTCTCTCCAAAGGGCCTTGTGGGGAAACTGTCTTCAGAAAAAGCATTCCCTGTGTGTGTGGTGTGTCGGTACACGTGTGTCGACATGTCTGAGGAAGAAGGCTATATTAGAGAGGAGCAGGAGCAAATGAATGTGGTGTCTCCGCCGACAGCTGATTGGATGGATATGTGGAATGTTTTAAATGCTAGTGTAAACTCATTGCACAAAAGATTAGACAAGGCTGAAGCTTTGGGACAGTCAGGGTCTCAACCCATGCCTGATCCTATGTTGCAGGGACTGTCAGGGTCTCATAAGCGCCCACTATCCCAGATTGTTGACACAGATACAGACACGGATTCTGACTCCAGTGTCGATTACGATGATGCAAAGTTACAGCCAAAATTGGCAAAATCCATTCGATATATGATTATGGCAATAAAAGATGTTTTGCACATCAGAGAGGAACCCCCTGTCCCTGACAAGAGGGTACATATGTACAAGGTGAAAAAGCCTGAGGTAACCTTTGAGGGGGTCACACGAGCTGAACGAGTTATGTGAAAAAGCTTGGGAATCTCCAGATAAAAGACTGCAGATTTCCAAAAGGATTCTTATGGCGTATCCTTTCCCATCAATGGATAGGTTACGATGGGAATCCTCCCCTAGGGTGGACAAAGCATTAACACGCTTATCCAAGAAGGTAGCCCTCCCGTCCCAGTATACGGCTACCCTCAAAGAGTCTGCTGACCGCAAACAGGAGATTACCCTGAAGTCCATTTATACACATTCAGGTACCTTACTCAGACCGGCAATTGCGTCGGCCTGGGTGTGTAGTGCTGTAGCGGCATGGACGGATACCTTATCTGAGGGGATGGATACCCTAGATTAGGATACTATTTTATTGACCCTGGGGCATATAAGAGATGCTGTCCTATATATGTGTGTATGCAAACTACAGGTGGTGCTGCAGGGCTCACACCCTTTTACTTGTCTTGTAGAGCAACTCTGGAGCTGTTTCTGGGTCCAGCTGCTGCAAGAAATCAGCTTGAATGCTTCAGGGGCTGGGGCATGGCCAACATGAGCCCACACTGATGGGGGGTGGGGGTGTATAAAGCGATTTAGGGGTCATCCAAGCGCAACCCCACAAAGGCCGCCATGCCCTGCGTGACCCTTTTCTCTTTTCATATGCAGACGAGGGTTGCAGCCAACTATGCCCACTGCTTGGATGACATCACTATATGCAAATCCATCTGCTGCAGGCCTTCCCCCAGGAATGCTTGCAGTAGTTGTTGCATTTGGTTTGTTGTTTGGGGGTGCTTCAGTATTAGGCAGCCTTCTGCCCTCCCACATTCGTCTGAAAATGTGTTCTCCCTGCAGTTGTTGTTCCCAGATGAGAGTTCCCTTGTGCTTCCTCAGTTGAATCTCTTTAACTTGACAGGGGTGTGCCCGAGCAGCCGCCCTCCACAGCCCTATCCCAACACATACTGATCTTGCATATGAGATCTCTTGATCATGAAGATAGTTCTCAAAGGGTAAGGTTCATCCATTACATTTTAAAGTAGGAAGGTACAAATTACATATTCAAATTACATATATGTGCTGGATTCAAATGTTTTCCCCACTTCCTTTCTCAATTGTGCCCATCAGCAGCTATTCTAATGTTGCTGCCAATGGGTGTGACGCATTCATTTCTTCTGTGGGGTACACTGGACTCCACAAGGATTCACATTGTATATGTACACCAGAGTAGGATCTTGATCTGAGGCACCAACAGGCTCAAAGCTTTTGACTGTTCCCAAGATGCTCAGCGCCCCCTCCTCTATAACCTCGCTTCCATGAACAGGGAGCTCAGTTTGTAGTTGGTGCCTTCAGTAGCAGGCCACTTAACAGGGGGCTGCCTCAGGCAGCCTATTCTTAGCTATTAATTTTGGCAAGAAAAGAAGAACTTTTTTTATAAGAATCTACAAGGGCTGCAGCAGGCTAGGTCTAATAGACCTCTTTACTGCAGCTCCATCACTCCCAGTGGCGCAGTATACTCCCGTGCCCCGGTTGCTGGGTCACTGCAGCGGAGGCTCCGGTTTCTTCCTAAGGTCAGTCACACACACACCGCCCTCCGGGATCACGAGGCCGCTGATGGGGGCGGGCCGTGTGCGCACTGGCGTGGACACTGATTACTGGGCAGCCGCTCCACTAGCCACCAGGGACAGTTAAGGAGCACAGCTCTGGGGTTTTTTCTCCTATATTAACCCCATTTTGTACTACCCGCAGTGCATTGTGATAGGTAATGGGGCCTGATTCAGGTTGGATCGCAATCCAACTGCAAAAACTGCTAAGAGCATACGCATCCGCCTGCATTTTCTGCGGCACCCCGCAGATAATGCGATCACCTCTGCCTGTGAATCGGTGAAGGGGGGGGGGAGGGGGGTCAACAACACTCCATTTCCAAGTCGGAGATGGAGCGGTGCGGGGGCACGGTTTCAAAATGGGGTCGGCAACGGAGAAACAGGAGGCGTGGTCAGAGCAGCTGCATGACATCACATGGGCCGGACTCTGCCAGTGGAGCCCCAGCGTCATGAGGTAGATTTTGTAGAGGCCGGGGAGGACTTCTGTTCCTGGGAACTAGCTGTGTTGTGCAGCTTTATTCCTCTGCCCCTACCTCTGGCAAGAAAGGACGCACCTCGCACTTTCTTGTTGCTTTGTGACCGAAAGGACTGCATTTGATAATGCGGAGCTTTCTTATGCTGTGAGGGAACATAAGGTAAAAAATTTGATTTTCCAACTGTAGCTGTGCGTGTTAATGCTTTGTCCATCCTACGGGAGGATTTCCATCGTAACCTATCCGTTGATGGAAAAGGATACGCCAAAAGAATCCTTTTGGAAATCTGCAGTCTTTTATCTGGAGATTCCCAAGCTTTTTCACATAACTCGTTCAGCTCATGTGACCCCCTCAAAGGTTACCTCAGGCTTCTTTCCCTTGTACATATGTACCCTCTTGTCAGGGACAGGGGGTTCCTCTGTGATGTGCAAAACATCTTTTATTGCCATAATCATATATCGAATGGATTTTGCCAATTTTGGCTGTAACTTTGCATCATCGTAATCGACACTGGAGTCAGAATCCGTGTCGGTATCTGTGTCAACAATCTGGGATAGTGGGCGCTTATGAGACCCTGACAGTCCCTGCAACATAGGATCAGGCATGGGTTGAGTCCCTGACTGTCCCAAAGCTTCAGCCTTGTCTAATCTTTTGTACAATGAGTTTACACTAGCATTTAAAACATTCCACATATACATCCAATCAGGTGTCAGCGGAGACACCACATTCATTTGCTCCCGCTCCTCTCTAATATAGCCTTCTTCCTCAGACATGTCGACACACGTGTACCGACACACCACACACACAGGGAATACTTGTTCTGAAGACAGTTTCCCCACAAGGCCCTTTGGAGAGACAGAGAGAGAGTATGCCAGCACACTCCCCAGCGCTATATAACCCAGGTATAACACAGTAACTTAATGTTTGTCCAGTAGCGCTGCTGTATGTAATTTGCGCCGAATTATGTGCCCCCCCTCTCTTTTCAACCCTCTTCTCTACCGTGGTATAAGCGGGGAGAGTCCGGGGAGCTTCCTCTCAGCGGTGCTGTGGAGAAAAAATGGCGCTGGTGAGTGCTGAGGGAGAAGCCCCGCCCCCTCGGCGGCGGGCTTCTGTCCCGCTTAAACTGTAAAATTGGTGGGGGCTCATACATATATACAGTGCCCAGCTGTATATATGTTATATTTTTGCCAAAAAGAGGTTTATATTGCTGCCTAGGGTGCCCCCCTGCGCCCTGCACCCTTACAGTGACCGGAGTATGTGAGGTGTATGGGAGCAATGGCGCACAGCTGCAGTGCTGTGCGCTACCTCAGTGAAGATCATGAACTCTGTGGAGCCCGTCTATCCCCATGGTCCTTACGGAGTCCCCAGCATCCTCTAGGACGTTAGAGAAACTAGGATTTTAATACCTACCGGTAAATCCTTTTCTCTTAGTCTGTTGAGGATGCTGGGCACCCGTCCCAGTGTGTACTGTGTCTGCAGTTATTAAATGGCCCTTAACTCCAGAACATTTATGTGGAGACAACTTTCCTGACTTGACCATCTTCCTTGGACGTTTTCCCCCTGTGTGACTGCTCCCCAGCCTCGGAGGGTTGCATCTGTGGTCCCTAGGATCCAGTCCTGGATCCCGAACCATCGCCTCTCTAGGAGGTGAGAACTGTGCAGCCACCAATGGAGTGAGATTCTGGTCTTGGAAGACAGGATTATCCTCCGGTGCATGTGTAGGTGGGATCCGGACCAATTGTCCAACAGGTCCCACTGGAACACTCTGGCATGGAACCTGCCAAACTGAATGGCCTCGTAGGCCACAACCATCTTCCCCAGCAACTGAATGCATTGATGGATTAACACTCTTGCTGGTTTCAGAATTTGTTTGACCAGACTCTGGATCTCCATAGCCTTTCCACTGGAAGAAAACCTCTTCTGTGTCCAGTATGTGTTATGATTCCAGCACTCTGGTCAGAGAAGATCTTATGGCAAGGACCGGAGCACTGGAACGGAATGCTGGGGAAGGGAGCAGGACAGGAAAATAGCCCCTGGCGCCCTAACTCTGTTGTCTCACCCGTGTTGTCAGAAATCCCCTGCGAGACTATGGTTTCTTGAGCCCTTGGCAGCCGCGTTTGAAGGGCGGATTATGTCTGCCCAACTTCGATGCCCCCCGGTCTTAATGAGAGACAAAGGGAAACCCGAGACAGGGTGATAACAAGAGGCCCTCTAACTAAACAACCAGGCCAGGGGCTAAGCAAACTCAAAACTATAATATGTGCGGAGAAACCGCCAGGAAAAAGGACAACCAAAATATCCACTTGTCCAATTCTCCTACCCGGCACCGCCGAGTACCAGAGAGGACTTGTGGAAGCGGAACCCTCCGCAAATGCTCCAAACACAAAATATAAAAGGTAAAGCGGCTGAGCCGCAACACACGGCAGAGCCGCAACTCACGAACACCACTGGATATAAAACGGTGATCAGTCAGGACTCCAGGGAACCAAACGACCTCTTGGGATGAGATGACAACTCCCGAATACCGGACTTCTGCGGACTGGAATGACCGGATACAGCAGGACTGGAAACAGACTCTCAGCAAACAAAGGCAGCATGCAGGAAGCTATTACCGGCATCTGTGAGAAGCCCTGGGAGTGTATTTAACAAGGAGTCCTCCAATCAGCTGCTAATGGCTGATTAGAATAAATGCCGTGCAGCTGCCTTGCTGCACGGCCAGAGAGCAGGTGAATATCTTAATTTCCTAAAGCCTAGCAACGGGGAACGCAGTCCGCCAGTGGCGTCCCCGTTGCTAGGGTCCGTGCGGCTCAGCGCGCCCGGCGTCTAGCGTTGCTAGGGAGCCGGCGGCTGTACATGCACGGCATCTCTAGTTGCTAGGCGCCGGGCCGCGCAGACCATCAAGCGGACCCCGGCGCCTAACAGTACCCCCCCCTTGAGGAGGGGTCAAGGAACCCCTAAAGCCAGGTTTCTGAGGAAATTCCCGAAAAAATGCCCTCTTGAGCCTCGGGGCATGAAGATCCTTATCCAGGACCCAAGACCTTTCCTCCGGACCATAGCCTTTCCAGTGAACCAGAAAATACAGCCGATCCCGGGACAATTTGGAATCGAGAACCTTCTCTACCAAGAACTCCTGTTGTCCCTGTACATCCACTGGAGATCTACCCTGAGAGATCTTCCGAGGAAATCTACTGGAAGAAACGTATTGTTTCAACAGGGAACAATGAAACGTATTTCCAATCCTGAGAGATCTTGGTAAACGTAACCGAAAGGCAACTGGGTTGACTCTTTTAATAATAAGAAATGGCCCAATAAATTTGGGTCCCAGTCTAGCTGAAGCCTGATGTTGCGAGTCGACAACCACACCCTATCTCCCACCTTAAAAGTGCAAGGACGTCGGAGCCTGTCAGAAAATTTCTTCTCTCGAAAGGCCGCTTTTCTGAGAGCAAGGTGCACCTTTTTCCAAATGGCTCTGAGATGGGAGGTTAAGGTAAGCGAGGAGACTGAGGAATGATGAAAAAAAGAATTAGCTCTGGGGTGAAAACCAAAAACTGAAAAGAATGGAGACTCTTTAGTGGAGGAATGACAAGAATTATTGTAAGCAAATTCAGCCAACGGAAGAAACTCGGACCAATCATTCTGGAGTTTGGCTGAATACAAGCGCAAATATTGTTTCAATGATTGGTTAACTCGTTCGGTTTGCCCGTTGGATTGTGGGTGGTAACCGGATGTTAACGACAATTTCATCTTCAATGAGGCACAAAAACATTTCCAGAATTGTGCGATGAATTGTGGACCCCGATCAGAAACAATATCAGTAGGCAACCCATGAAGCCTGAATACATGGCGGAGAAACAAAACTGCCAACCCTTGGGCAGAAGGCAATCGGGGAAGAGCAATAAAATGAGCCATTTTACTAAAACGGTACACTACCACCCATATGACTCGGAATCCGGCTGAAAGGGGAAGGTCAACCACAAAATCCATGGAAATATGAGACCACGGCCTGAGAGGAACATTTAAGGGCATAAGTTGCCCGATGGGCAAGGAACGGGGAACCTTATGCTGTGCACAAACCTGACATGAATAAACAAATTCCTTGACGTCTTTAGAAAGACCAGGCCACCATACTGAGCGAGAGACTAACTCCAATGTCTTAGAGACTCCTGGATGCCCTGAAACTTTGTTATCATGGAATTCCGTTAAAACAGTAACTCTCAAAAACTCAGGGACGTAAAGACGACCAGCAGGAGTAATTCTAGGAGCTTGGTGTTGAAGCTGTTTTAACTGGGTAAATAAATCTTGTGTGAGGCCCGCCCAGATGACCGAAGATGGAAGTATGGGGGTAACAGGATTGTTATTGTGAACCGGAAGAAAGCTATGTGACAGGGCATCAGCCTTAGTATTCTTGGAACCAGGCCTGAAAGTGATTATAAATTTGAAACGCGTAAAAAATAATGCCCAACGTGCCTGCCGGGCATTAAGCCGCTTAGCCGATTCAATGTATTGCAGGTTCTTATGGTCAGTCAATACCGAAATAGTATGTTTTGCTCCCTCCAGCCAATGCCTCCACTCCTCGAAAGCCCATTTTACCGCCAGTAACTCCCGATTACCAACGTCATAGTTGGATTCAGCGGAGGAGAATTTCCTGGACATAAAGGCACAAGGATGTAACTCCAGAGACTCCGGATCCTTTTGAGAAAGGATAGCCCCCACTCCAACCTCCGAGGCATCAACCTCCACCACAAAGGGCAATTCCGGATTAGGATGTCTGAGGACTGGAGCCGAGACAAAGGCTTGTTTCAAGGCCCGGAAGGACAACTCAGCTTCACGCGACCAGTTGGTAGGATCCGCTCCTTTCTTTGTCAGAGCTACAATGGGAGCAACCAGGTCAGAAAAAGAATGAATGAACCTCCTATAATAATTCGCAAACCCTAAAAAACGCTTAATTGCTTTTAAATTGGTGGGTTGCGCCCAACTAAGGATGGCCTGGAGTTTCTTTGGTTCCATGGAAAATCCCTGAGGGGAAATTATGTACCCTAAAAAAGATACTTCCGTGACATGAAACTCACACTTCTCCAGCTTGGCATATAAATGATTCTCACATAACTTTTGAAGAACCAGACGCACCTGGGTAACATGTTGTTCCATTGATTTAGAAAAAATCAGGATGTCGTCTAAGTAAACGACCACGAATTTCCCTAGGAAGTCACGGAGCACATCGTTAATGAGGTCTTGAAAAACTGCCGGAGCATTGGACAGGCCGAACGGCATCACCAGGTATTCGTAGTGACCCGACTGAGTACTGAAGGCCGTTTTCCACTCATCTCCAGATTTAATTCGGATGAGGTTGTACGCTCCTCTAAGGTCAATTTTAGAAAAAATCACAGCAGAACGTAACTGATCAAAGAGTACAGAAATCAACGGCAAAGGATAGGTGTTTTTAACTGAGATCTTATTCAGGGCTCTAAAATCAATGCAAGGTCTAAGCGAGCCATCCTTTTTCTCCACAAAGAAGAAGCCTGCACTTAAAGGAGATTTTGATGGTCTAATAAATCCTTTCTCAAGGCTCTCCTTTACATAATCATTCATAGCCGCAGTTTCTGGCCCGGATAATGCATATAATCTTCCCTTTGGCAATGCGGCACCAGGAATTAACTCAATAGCACAATCATAAGGCCGATGGGGAGGCAGAATGTCCGCATTGCCTTTGGAGAAAACATCAGCAAACTCCTGGTATTCCACCGGAATGAGTTCTGGAATGATAGCTGCTACTCTGACTGGAAACGTGATACATTCCTTATCACAAAAAGTACCCCAATGTGAAATCTCCCCCGACTGCCAATCAATGGTGGGATTATGAAAGGCCAGCCAAGGGTGACCCAGAACAACTGGAACTGCTGGGCAATGTGTAAGAAAGAACTCGATTTTCTCGGAATGTAGAGCTCCTACTGTAAGTAGTACAGGGGGTGTACGGAGAGAAATAATCCCATTAGACAGCGGACTCCCATCTAAGCCATGCATGGTGACACACCTACCCAAAGGTAACTGAGGAATGCCTAAGGCCTTAGCCCAAGTTAAATCCATAAAGTTTCCTGCAGCTCCACTGTCAACAAAAGCCGACACCGAAGAACTGAGGCTGCCAAAGGAAACTTTAACTGGGACTAAAAGGGAGTTATTCGAGGAGATAAGCTGCAGACCTAGGTGAACCCCCTCACAATTCACCTGGTCAAAGCGTTTCCCGACTTGTTCGGACAATTACGAGCAAAATGTCCCTTACCCCCACAGTACAGACAAAGACCAGAATTTTGCCTTCTGGCTCTTTCTTCAGGAGACAGCCGGGAGAGACCCATCTGCATGGTCTCCTCTACATCTTCAAGGTGCTCCTTTTTCAGCCCTCCGCTCTCTGAGACGACAATCAATCTTAATAGAAAGCTCCATGAGTTTATCGAGAGTCTCAGGAGCGGGGTACTGAAGGAGACTGTCTTTTATAGACTCTGATAAGCCGAGGCGAAACTGACTGCGCAGGGCTGGGTCATTCCAGCCACAGTCGTTCGACCAACGGCGAAACTCTGTACAATAAACCTCTGCAGGATTTCTACCCTGTCTGAGAGTGCGCAACTGACTTTCAGCGGACGCCTCTCTATCAGGGTCATCATACAAGAGCCCTAAAGACTCAAAAAAAGCGTCAACTGACAACAATGCCGGATCCTCTGCTCTTAAACCAAATGCCCAGGTCTGAGGATCCCCCTGGAGCAAAGAAATAATAAACCCGATCCGCTGAGATTCAGTACCCGAGGAAGTCGGTCTTAAACGAAAATAAAGTTTACAGGATTCTTTAAAATTAAAAAACTCTTTTCTATCACCAGAAAAACGGTCAGGCAAATGCATCTTTGGTTCAGGGACTACCCTTGGGGAAGCTCGCAAAAGATCTTCCTGCGACTTCACCCAAAGAGAAAGATCCTGAACCATCTGAGTAAGTTCTTGAATCTGGCTGACTAAGAGCTGACCAGGATTTGGCCCTAAACCTGTTGGATTCATGAGGCCGATAAACTCTCACAAAACTGAATGAGAAAAAATTAAACCCCGTTTAATTTTAAGTTTTGGTATGGCCGGTAATAATGTTATGATTCCAGCACTCTGGTCAGAGAAGATCTTATGGCAAGGACTGGAGCACTGGAACGGAATGCTGGGGAAGGGAGCAGGACAGGAAAATAGCCCCTGGCGCCCTAACTCTGTTGTCTCACCCGTGTTGTCAGAAATCCCCTGCGAGACTATGGTTTCTTGAGTCCTTGGCAGCCGCGTTTGAAGGGCGGATTATGTCTGCCCAACTTCGATGCCCCCCGGTCTTAATGAGAGACAAAGGGAAACCTGAGACATTTATGTGGAGATGAAAACATCCAAGGAAGACTTGACCATCTTCCTTGGATGTTTTCCCCCTGTGTGACTGCTCTCCAGCCTCAGAGGGTTGCATCCGTGGTCCCTAGGATCCAGTCCTGGATCCCGAACCATCGCCCCTCTAGGTGGTGAGAGCTGTGCAGCCACCAATGGAGTGAGATTCTGGTCTTGGAAGACAGGATTATCCTCCGGTGCATGTGTAGGTGGGATCCGGACCACTTGTCCAACAGGTCCCACTGGAACACTCTGGCATGGAACCTGCCAAACTGAATGGCCTCGTAGGCCGCAACCATCTTCCCCAGCAACTGAATGCATTGATGGATTAACACTCTTGCTGGTTTCAGAATTTGTTTGACCAGACTCTGGATCTCCAGAGCCTTTCCACTAGAAGAAAACCTCTTCTGTGTCCAGTATCACTCCCAAAAACAACAACCGCGTCATTGGGACCAACTGCGATTTTGGCAAGTTTAGGAGCCAACCATGTTGTTGAAGAACTGTCAGGGAGAGTAGATGTTTTGCACCAACTGGTTCCTGGATCTCGCCTTTATCAGGAGATCATCCAAGTACGGGATAATTGTGACTCCTTGCTTGCGAAGGAGAACCATCATTTCCGCCATCACCCTGGTGAAAATCCTCGGAGCCGTGGACAGACCAAACGGCAACGTCTGAAATTGGTAATGACAATCCTGAATTGCAAACCTCAGGTAGCTTGATGCAGTGGCTAAATGGGAACATATAAGTAGGCATCCTTTATGTCTACCAAAACCATGAAATCTCCTTTATCCCCCGGACTGGAGATCACTACCCTGAGAGATTCCATCTTGAAATTGAATTTCTTTAGGTAGAAATTAAGGGATTTAAGATTGGTCTGACTGAGCCGTCCGGCTTCGGGACCACGAAGAGGCTTGAATAAAAACCTTCTCCCTGCTGACTAAGGCTGATTTGAACAATCGGTGAGGGGGAACGTCTTGAAACCCCAGTTTGTACCTTTGGGACACTATTTGTAAAGCCCACGAGTCCAGGTCCGAATGAATCCAGAACTGACTGAAGAGTTTTAGACGTGCCCCCCACTGGTGCGGGCTCCTGCAAGAGAGCCCCAGCGTCATGCAGTGGATTTGGCAAAAGCAGAGGACGATCTCTGCTCCTGCGATCTTGAAGAGGCTATAGACCTCTTCCCTCTTTTCCTTCCTCTACCTGCAAAGAAAGGGGAATCTTAACTTCTTGCATATCTATTGGGCCGAAATGACTGCGTCAGATAATGATGCGTCTTCATCCGTTGAGAGGGAACATAGGGCAAGAAGGATGACTTACCTGCGGGAGCTGCCGAGATCAAATTAACTAGGCCGTCGCCAAACAAGGCTTCACCTTCATAGGGAAGAGACTCCCTTTCTTCTTGGAGTCAGCATCAGCATTCCCTTGGTGAATCCACAATGCCCTCCTATCCGAGACTGCCATGAAATTGGCCCGTGAGCACTTGTGCCCGGTGTAGGATTTTTAAATATGTGTAGTTTACTGTATGCAAAGGTTTAAAACCTTTTAGGAACTGAGATCTAAGGTGTATTACATGTAGTTTAAAAAAAACAAAAAAGGTTTATTTTATGGCAGTAGTTTCCAAACTGGGGTTCTTGCACTGGTAGCATAGTTTGGTGGTCCAGGACCAATTAAAATTATTTATACTTTATTAAATTGGCAAAACCATTCCCTCACAACATAACTGAACCTGAGGATGACATGCTATAAACACAATTTACTTAATTTTATATTTTTTTCTGAATTTCTCAATAAAAAAAACTTTGGCCTAGGGGTGCCGTGAAACAAATTGTGATACTCTAGGGCAGGGGTGTCAAACCCATGGGCCGCATGCCGCCCCCAATGCATCCTTTTGTGGCCCACAGGCCGGGGTCCGACAGGGGTCCTTTTGTGGCCCGATCACCTTGCTTAGAGCGAGGGCAGGAGAGTGCAGCCAGAGTCTTTGCTTTCTATGTGCGGCACCATCTTCCCGAAGAGATCACCGGGAAGATAGTGCCCCTTCCACTGGCTACAGCACAGGTATACTGGGGTGGGGTAGCAAACTGGGGGCCCCAATGGGCCCCTCCAGCAGTCCCTCTACCAAAACACGTCTTTTGGTGGTTTTGCGGTGTTGTTATAACTACATGGTGACGATACTGTAGCACAGAGATTTTCAACCATTTACAACTCACGTCACACAGAACAAGATTTAAATATTGACAAGGCACACTGAAATATAATGGTGATGCATGGTGCAGTATCGTGTCCTAGGATGTCATGTCGCAGCTTCTCCATAGGTAACGCCTGAACAGGCCCGGTGACAGGGGGGACAAAGGGGACACTTGTTCAGGGCTCCAAGTATTAAGAACAGAAATAATGGGGCCACAGTGCCAATATTGCTTTTTAAAGTGTATCCACCAACTGCTCAATTTAAGCAGGAAAACAATTAACAGGCCAACTAAACCCTCCCCCCTCCTTTTACCCCATCACTTTGTCCAGTCCCTGTGGTCCATACTGTATTGCCATTATTATGCATGTTGCTGTGCTGGCCCTTTTCTGAATGTCCCTGCCACCGCCACCGAAGAGCTGGATAGCCCAGTATGAAAACCACCTGCCGGCCTCACTGACGGTCCGAGTCAAAGGCTCCATTTTTTTTTAAAGATCCCTCTGCCAAGTTAAGGGGGGGTTGAGGGGGCCCCAGAGATATCAGTGTACTGGGCCCCGAGATTTCTGTTGCTGGCCCTGACCCTCAGGGGCGTATCTACCCCTTGGCCAGGATGGCACTTGCCAGGGGCACCATCCAGCTGTGCCAACCGTGGCTAAGGGATAGAGTTCTGCAGTCTCAAAAGGGCGCTATGGCAATCAGCGTGGGACTGACCAATTAGACGGTGAGGGAAGGATACTGAAATTGTCCCAACCCTGTTACAGTTTGAAACGCCCCTCAACTGCTGTCCACTGCTTCACTCCTAGCTCTGCCCCTTTGAAATTATTAATCCCTACCCCCCGGTAGGCGGAGTTCTCCAGGCCCATACTCAGGAGTCACCACTGCTGTACATTATGTGCCGGTTGTAGAGGCAGAGCGGGGAACATCAGAGAACGCCACAAATTACACAGTGGGCAAGGAGATGGCTGGAGACAGCTGCACAGCCATGCCTTGCAAGTTCGAGAGAGCTGTTGAATTTCAGCACTTCAAGTCAGAGCCTGCCCCCTGCTGCCCAAGCAGTCCGTGACAGTTAGTGTCGAGGAGGGGGGGATTTGTGCATGTGTGCTATCAGTGTGTGTGTGGGGGGGTGGAGGATGTGTGTGACTGTGAGGGAGCTGTCAGTGTCAGTGGGGAGAGGAGCAGGAGGGAGTTGTCAGTGTGTGGAAGTGATGAGAGTTGTCAGTACTGGGGAAATGTGTGTGTGTGTGTGTACTAGATTTAGGAGTGTGTGTTTGTGAGAGGTTTCAGTTGGGGAATTAGAGTTCATACAGTAATTAAATGTTTTCATATTGAGAACTACATCTCCCAGCATATACAGTGTGCTGGGGATGCTAACAAGCTTTATTTAAAAGTTTAAAAAACATTGCTTTTATGACTGCAATGGTTAAAAAGGGAGAGCTATAAATCAATTTATCAGTGAATGATCGCAGTTTGAGCTGTTACATTTTACTGAACCACCTATCCCTCCACACTCACTACCTGTCCTCAGGATACATTTACCATCCCGGCAGACGGTATACCGGCGGTCATTTGACCGATGTTGGAATCCTGACACCACTTGGGAGACTGGTGCCGGCACACAGACAGCCAACATCCCGAAGGCGAGTATTGGAGGGAGGGTTAGGACCGGGGGAGGGGGTGTTAGGGAAGGCACTAGGAGGTGGGGGGGGGGGGGTAGTCCTAGCTGCCACCCCCTGAGGGTTAGCCCTATCCGCCACCCCCCCCAGAGGGTTAGGATTAGGATTAGGTATCATGTGACTGCTGGAATCCCGAGCGCCGGATGCCATACCCAACCCCCTTTACTTTTTCAGGCATTTCTATCTCTCCTCTCTCTGTGGTGTTCCGATTGCCCACTTTCCCTTGTGCTTTTCTCTCTCTCTCTCTCTCCTTTGTTTAGAGCATCAGTTTCTGTAGTCCACTTTATCCTTATTTTCTCTAACGTCCTAAGTGGATGCTGGGGACTCCGTAAGGACCATGGGGAATAGCGGCTCCGCAGGAGACTGGGCACATCTAAAGAAAGCTTTAGGACTAGCTGGTGTGCACTGGCTCCTCCCCCTATGACTCTCCTCCAAGCCTCAGTTAGATTTCTGTGCCCGACGAGAAGGGTGCACACTAGGGGCTCTCCTGAGCTTCTTAGTGAAAGTTTTAGTTTAGGTTTGTTATTTTCAGTGAGACCTGCTGGCAACAGGCTCACTGCATCGAGCGACTAAGGGGAGAAGAAGCGAACTCACCTGCGTGCAGAGTGGATTGGGCTTCTTGGCTACTGGACATTAGCTCCATAGGGACGATCACAGGTCCAGCCTGGATGGGTCCCGGAGCCGCGCCGCCGGCCCCCTTACAGAGCCAGAAGAGCGAAGAGGTCCGGAAAAATCGTCGGCAGAAGACGTTCCTGTCTTCAATAAGGTAGCGCACAGCACTGCAGCTGTGCGCCATTGCTCTCAGCACACTTCATACTCCGGTCACTGAGGGTGCAGGGCGCTGGGGGGGGCGCCCTGAGACGCAATAAAACACGACAGAAATACCTTACATGGCAAAAAATACATCACATATAGCTCCTGGGCTATATGGATGCATCTTAATCGATGTTGGGTCTATTTAAGATCGATCTTAATCGATGTTGGGCTTCCAGGTTGAAAAAAACACACACATTTGTTTTCACATTAAACAGACAATCACAATAAGCAATCCAACTGCAAAAATTGCTAAGAGCATACGCATGCGCCTGCATTTTCTGTGACTGTCAATCGGTGCGGGGGGGTCAGCAACACTCCATTTCAAAGTCGGAGATGGAGCGGTGCGGGGGCAGGGCTTCAACGGAGAAACAGGAGGCGTGGTCAGAGCGGCTGCATGACATCACATGCAGCCGTTGCGATCACAAAAATGGTGGCGGCTTCCTGCGCACACGTACAGTCTGCACCAACAGGAGGCTAATCCATTTTTTATGATCACGCTGAACTGCACTGAGACTGCAATTTCAGCGTGGTCAAGAAGGGAGGCGGCATGCTGGGTGGCCATGCCCTGTGATGGGTGGCCCCAGCATGCGAACCAAAGGATTGCAAATTCTGTTACTTAGCAGAATTTGCAATCCTTACTGAATTAGGCCATTGATTACAAAATTGTAAACAATATTTGAAGTTTTTCTTCAGGGACTAACACAAAAGATGCTTGGGGCTACTAACACATGGGTAAGCCACGTAAAGCTTCCCATGGGTCAGTGGCATCACAACGGGGTTGCGGCACACACCCGAGTGTCACCCGCCAAGTGGGGTGACACCAAAGTGCCGGCTCTTCTTCAGTGACAGAATATGGGTGTTTCACTGTGACATTACGTGCAACACCCAGTTTCTGTCACTGTGCAGGAGCCAGCACCACTCACACACTAGTCCCCGGGTACAGCCCCCAACCCCCGGGATACCCGCAGCAACAAAATGGTGATTCAGGCCACGCCCCTACCTATGAGACCATGCCTCCTTTTTACCATTACGCTGCTTATCTGCGCGCACTGCATTACAATCTCCCTCGCCGCCTCTCTGGGTGTCACCAGTGATAGTGACACCTCTGCCATGCTTGTAGCAGCTGGTCCTAAGATCTACGCCTCCAGCCCTGAGTGTTTTCCCTTGTGACTTGTTGATCATCATAGCGAAGCAGATGCTTACAGAAAACTGCAGGGGCTTAGATTGAAAAGAAAAACATTGACGAACCCATCATTTCAGCGACAGGGTCTGCCACACGACTGACTGAAATGACTGGTTGGTTTGGGCCCCCACCAAAAAAGAATCAATCAATCTCTCCTTGCACAAACTGGCTCTACAGAGGCAAGATGTCCACCTCATCATCCTCCGATTCCTCACCCCTTTCACTGTGTACATCCCCCTCCTCACAGATTATTAATTCGTCCCCACTGGAATCCACCATCTCAGATCCCTGTGTACTTTCTGGAGGCAATTGCTGGTGAATGTCTCCACGGAGGAATTGATTATAATTAATTTTGATGATCATCATCTTCTCCACATTTTCTGGAAGTAACCTTGTACGCCGATTGCTGACAAGGTGAGCGGCCGCACTAAACACTCTTTCGGAGTACACACTGGAGGGAGGGCAACTTAGGTAGAATAAAGCCAGTTTGTGCCTCCAAATTGCCTCTTTTTCTCCACCATTCTTTCAAAGGTGACAGAATCATATGCAGTGACAGTAGACGACATGTCAGTAATCGTTGCCAGGTCCTTCAGTCCGGACCAGATGTCAGCACTCACTCCAGACTGCCCTGCATCACCGCCAGCGGGTGGGCTCGGAATTCTTAGCCTTTTCCTCGCACCCCCAGTTGCGGGAGAATGTGAAGGAGGAGCTGTTGACGGGTCACGTTCCGCTTGACTTGACAATTTTCTCACCAGCAGGTCTTTGAACCTCTGCAGACTTGTGTCTGCCGGAAAGAGAGATACAATGTAGGTTTTAAATCTAGGATCGAGCACGGCGGCCAAAATGTAGTGCTCTGATTTCAACAGATTGAATCCTGGTTAAGCAAATTAAGGGCTCCATCCACAAGTCCCACATGCCTAGTTGAATCGCTCTGTTTTAGCTCCTCCTTCAATGTCTCCAGCTTCTTCTGCAAAAGCCTGATGAGGGGAATGACCTGACTCAGGCTGGCAGTGTCTGAACTGACTTCACGTGTGGAAATTTCAAAGGGTTGCAGAACCTTGCACAACGTTGAAATCATTCTCCACTGCGCTTGAGTCAGGTGCATTCCCCCTCCTTTGCCTATATCGTGGGCAGATGTATAGGCTTGAATGGCCTTTTGCTGCTCCTCCATCCTCTGAAGCATATAGAGGGTTGAATTCCACCTCGTTACCACCTCTTGCTTCAGATGATGGCAGGGCAGGTTCAGGAATGTTTGGTGGTGCTCCAGTCTTCGGCATGCGGTGGCTGAAGGCAGAAAGTGGCCCGCAATTCTTCGGGCCACCGACAGCATCTCTTGCACGCCCCTGTCGTTTTTTAAATAATTCTGCACCACCAAGTTCAATGTATGTGCAAAACATGGGACGTGCTGGAATTTGCCCAGATGTAATGCACGCACAATATTGGTGGCGTTGTCCGATGTCACAAATCCCCAGGAGAGTTCAATTGGGGTAAGCCATTCTGCGATGATGTTCCTCAGTTTCCGTAAGAGGTTGTCAGCTGTGTGCCTCTTATGGAAAGCGGTGATACAAAGCGTAGCCTGCCTAGGAACGAGTTGGCAATTGCGAGATGCTGCTACTGGTGCCGCCGCTGCTGTTCGTGCTGCGGGAGGCAATACATCTACCCAGTGGGCTGTCACAGTCATATAGTCCTGAGTCTGCCCTGCTCCACTTAACCACAGACAAGTGGACATTGGGTACAACTGCATTTTTTAGGACACTGGTGACTCTTTTTCTGAGGTCTGTGTACATTTTCGGTATCGCCTGCCTAGAGAAATGGAACCTAGAGGGTATTTGGTACCGGGGACACAGTACCTCAATCAAGTCTCTAGTTGCCTCTAAATTAACGATGGATACCGGAACCACGTTTCTCACCACCCAGACCTGAGCTATCCGCTTTGCAGCAGGATGACTGCTGTGATATTTCATCTTCCTCGCAAAGGACTGTTGGACAGTCAATTGCTTACTGGAAGAAGTACAAGTGGTCTTCCGACTTCCCCTCTGGGATGACGATCGACTCCCAGCAGCAACAACAGCAGCGCCAGCAGCAGTAGGCGTTACACTCAAGGATGCATCGGAGGAATCCCAGGCAGGAGAGGACTCGTCAGACTTGCCAGTGACATGGCCTGAAGGACTATTGGCTCTCCTGTCTAAGGAGGAAATTGACACTGAGGGAGTTGGTGGTGTGGTTTGCAGGAGCTTGGTTACAAGAGGAAGGGATTTAGTGGTTAGTGGACTGCTTCCGCTGTCATCCAAAGTTTTTGAACTTGTCACTGACTTATGATGAATGCGCTGCAGGTGACATATAAGGGAGGATGTTCCGAGGTGGTTAACGTCCTTATCCCTACTTATTACAGCTTGACAAAGGCAACACACGGCTTGACACCTGTTGTCTGCATTTGTGTACAGGATGCATACCTTCATGTCCCCATTTATCCACCTCATCAGGCGTAACTCAGATTTGCGGTACAGGACTGTCATTGCCAATTTCAGACGTTGCTGTTTGGTCTCTCCATGGCCCTGAGAATTTTCACCAAGGTAATGGCGGAAATGATGGTGCTCCTGTGCAAGCAAGGTGTCACAATTATCCCGTACTTGGGCGATCTCATAAAAGCGAGATCAAGAGAGCAGTTGCTGAACAGCGTATCACTTTCACTGAAAGTGTTACAGCAACACGGCTGGATTCTCAATATCCCGAAGTCGCAGTTGATTCCTACTACTCGTCTGTCTTTCTTGGGCATGATTCTGGACACAGACCAGAAGAGGGTTTATCTCCTGATAGAAAAGGCCCAGGAACTCATGACTCTTGTCAGGAACCTATTGAAACCAAAACAGGTGTCAGTGCATCACTGCACTCGAGTCCTGGGAAAGATGGTGGCATCATACGAGGCCATTCCATTCGGCAGGTTCCATGCGAGGACTTTCCAATGGGACCTACTGGACAAGTGGTCCGGGTCACATTTACAGATGCATTGGTTGATCACCCTGTCCCCCAGGGTCAGGGTATCACTCTTGTGGTGGCTGCAGAGTGCTCACCTTCTCGAGGGACGCAGATTCAGCATTCAGGGCTGGATCCTGGTGACCACAGACGCAAGCCTCCAAGGTTGGGGAGCAGTCGCACAGGGAAGAAATTTCCAAGGTCTTTGGTCAAGTCAAGAGACTTGTCTTCACATCAACATCCTGGAACTAAGGGCCATATACAATGCCCTACGTCAAGCGGAGACCTTACTTTGCGACCAACCGGTTCTGATCCAGTCAGACAACGTCACCGCAGTGGCTCATGTAAACCGCCAAGGCGGCACAAGAAGCAGAGTGGCGATGGCACAAGCCACCAGAATTCTTCGCTGGGTGGAGAATCACGCAAGCGCACTGTCAGCAGTGTTCATTCCGGGAGTGGACAACTGGGAAGCAGACATCCTCAGCAGACACGACCTACATCCGGGAGAGTGGGGACTTCATCAGGAAGTCTTTGCACAGATTACAAGTCGGTGGGAACTGCCACAGATAGACATGATGCCGTCCCGGCTCAACAAAAAGCTACAGAGGTATTGCGCAAGGTCAAGAGACCCTCAGGCAGTAGCTGTAGACGCCCTAGTGACACCGTGGGTGTTCCGGTCGGTCTATGTATTTCCTCCTCTTCCTCTCATACCCAAGGTGTTGAGGATAATAAGACAAAGAGGAGTGAGAACAATCCTCATTGTTCCAGATTGGCCACGGAGGACCTGGTATCCGGATCTGCAGGAAATGCTCACAGAAGATCTGTGGCCTCTCCCTCTAAGACAGGACCTGTTGCATCAGGGGCCCTGTCTGTTCCAAGACTTACCGCGGCTGCGTTTGACGGCATGGCGGTTGAATGCCGGATCCTAGCATTCCGGTTGAGGTCATCCCTACGCTGATAAAGGCTAGGAAGGATGTAACGTTAAAACATTACACCGTATATGGCGAAATTATGTTTCTTGGTGTGAGGCCAGGAATGCTCCTACGGAAGAATTCCATCCGGGCCGTTTCCTTCACTTCCTACAAACTGGAGTGAATTTGGGCCTAAAATTAGGCTCTATTAAGGTCCAGATTTCGGCCTTATCCATTTTCTTTCAAAAAGAATTGGCTTCTCTTCCAGAAGTTCAGACTTTTGTAAAAGGAGTGCTGCATATTCAGCCTCCTTTTGTGCCTCCGGTGGCACCTTGGGACCTTAACGTGGTGTTAAGTTTTCTAAAATTACACTGGTTTGAACCACTTAAAACAGTGAAGTTAAAATATCTCACATGGAAGGTGGTCATGTTATTAGCCTTGGCTTCGGCTAGGCGAGTGTCGGAATTAGCGGCTTTGTCACATAAAAGCCCATATTTGGTATTCCATGTGGATAGAGCGGAATTGCAGACCCGTCCTCAATTCCTACCAAAAGTGGTCTCATCTTTTCATATGAACCAACCTATTGTGGTGCCTGTGGCTACGCGTGACTTGGAGGATTCCGAGTTACTTGATGTGGTTAGGGCTTTGAAAATTTACGTGGCCAGGACGGCTAGAGTCAGGAAAACTGAAGCGCTGTTTGTCCTGTATGCAACCAACAAGATTGGTGCCCCTGCTTCAAAGCAGGCTATTGCTCGCCGGATTTGTAACACGATTCAGCAAGCGCATTCTATGGCTGGATTGCAGTTACTGAAATCGGTCAAGGCCCATTCCATGAGGAAAGTGGGCTCTTCTTGGGCGGCTGCCCGAGGGGTCTCGGCACTACAGCTGTGTCAAGCTGCTACTTGGTCGGGTTCACACACTTTTGCAAAATACTATAAGTTTGATACCCTGGCTGAGGAGGAACTCATGTTTGCTCAATCGGTGCTGCAGAGTCATCCGCACTCTCCCGCCCGTTTTGGAGCATTGGTATAATCCCCATGGTCCTTACGGAGTCCCCAGCATCCTCTAGGACGTTAGAGAAAATAAGATTTTAAACCTACTGGTAAATCTTTTTCTCGTAGTCCGTAGAGGATGCTGGGCGCCCGTCCCAAGTGCGGACTACTTCTGCAATACTTGTATATAGTTATTGCTTCAATAAGGGTTATGTTATAGTTGCATCGGTCCTGCACTGATGCTATGTTGTTTTTTCATACTGATAACTGGGTAGTTTATCACAAGTTATACGGTGTGATTGGTGTGGCTGGTATGAATCTTGCCCTGGATTAACAAAATCCTTTCCTCATACTGTCCGTCTCCTCTGGGCACAGTTTCTCTAACTGTGGCATAGAGGGAGGAGCCAGTGCACACCCAGAACTAAAGTCTTTCTTAAAGTGCCCATGTCTCCTGTGGAGCCCGTCTATCCCCATGGTCCTTACGGAGTCCCCAGCATCCTCTACGGACTACGAGAAAAAGATTTACCGGTAGGTTTAAAATCTTATTTTCTACTTTATTCTTATCTTTCCTAGTTTATTACGACCAACTCTCATCCAAGGAGTTTGATATTCTACTACCTGCATGCAATTTAAATTGTTTATATGGTTGATTTGTCCTTCACAATCTATAATCTGCAACTTGGATGTACTTGTGTCATTGAAAATCTTATAATAAAAATGTATATACAGATACTCAACCTGTATATTGAAAAAAAAAAAGTTATAAGACATATGCATTCAATATTTGAAGAAACAAAATAAAATAAAGCTATCTATTGGGTTTCACTAACAAGCACATTGGAAGACTTGACTACTGTTAAAAGACATGCATTACATGGTATAGAGCCACAAACCACAATGTAGTAAAATAAAAACAAACTTACATGTGTATCAAACCTATGTGAGGCTTACATTGATAGTGCAAGATCAACACTCTATCAACTGTGCAAACTAGACTGCACATAAATGCCATAAAATTTATCTGAGATTTTAGTAAATAAGGCCCGTTGCTGTCCGGGTCACGCAGCCGTCACGGCCCGCCCCCATACGGTCCGGTCATGTCTGCGTTGTCCTGACTGTGCCCCCAAAATGGCGGCACAACGCCGCTGGCCCGACTCCTCCTGCCCAGTGACCGCCTCTGCCTGTCAATCAGGCAGAGGCGCTCACTGGGCAGAGATGCTGATCGCATCTCTGGCATGTGCCGGTGCACTGCGGCACCAGCACACACGCACTTCAGACCTGATCTCCTGTTGTGTGAATATGCACAGCAGGGATCAGGTCTGAATTAGGCCCTATATACAGCTGTCAGTAAGGCAGGGATGTGCTGCTGCCAGTGAGGCAGGGATGTGCTGCTGGTAGTGAAGCAGTGATGTGCTGCTGTCAGCGAAGCAGTGCTGTGCTGCTGTCAGCGAGACAGGGATGTGCTGCTGTCAGCGAGGCAGGGATGTGCTGCTGTCAGCGAAGCAGGGATGTGCTGCTGTCAGCGAAGCAGGGATGTGCTGCTGTCAGCGAGGCAGGGATGTGCTGCTGTCAGCGAGGCAGGGATGTGCTGCTGTCAGCGAGGCAGGGATGTGCTGCTATAAGTGAGGTAGGGATGTGCTGCTGTCATTGAAGCAGGAATGTGCTGCTGCAGTGAGGCAGAGATATGCAGCCCACTATCTCCCTATCACCCCTGCCTGAGTCACACACTTTCCCTGTCACCCCTGCCTCAGTTACCCACTATCTCCCAGTCACCGCTGCCTCAGTCAACCACTATATCTGCGATCCCTGCCTCAGTCACCCACTATACCAGTCACCCCTGCTTTAGTCACCCACTGTCACCCTATCACCCCTGCTTCAGTCACCCACTATCCCTGTCAACCCTGCCTCAGTCACCCACTATCTCCCAGTCACCCCTGCCTCAGTCAGCCACTATCCCTGTCACCCCTGCCTCAGTCTCTTACTGTCCCTGTCACCCCTGCCACAGTCATCAACTATCTCCCTATCACCCCTGCCTTAGTCATTTATTATACCTGTCACCCACTTTCTTCCCATACTTACCCAACCCCTTCCTATCACCCCTCCCTCAGTAACCCACTATCTCCCTGTCACCCACTATCTCCCAGTCACCCCGGCCTCAGTCACCCACTATCTCCCACTCATACATGCTTCAGTCACCCACTATCTCCCAGTCATTCCTGCCTCAGTCACCTACTGACACCAGTGCAGACATTTCTGCTGCGGCCTCTCCACTCTCCAGCGTGAACGTCCTGACGACTGAGGAAATCCGCTTCCTAGTTGAGGACTCCGGGAATGAACACTGCCGATATTGCTGTCAGATGACTTTCTACCCAACGGAGGATTTTTGATACTTCCAGCTTTGCCATGCAGTTTCGAGTGCCGCCTTGATGATTTGTGTACACTACCGTGGTGGCGTTGTCAGATTGTACTTGAACAGGCCTGTTCTGTACTAGAGGCAGGGCCAGTGTCAATTAATTGAACACTGCCTGCAATTCCAGAATGTATATCAGGAGGAGAGATTCCTCCCTGGTCCACCGACCCTGGAGAAAGTGTTGCTCCAACACCATGGCCCAGCCCAAAAGACTGGCATCCATTGTCAGGAGGACACAGTTGGAGATCCAGAAGGGATGGCCCCTGCTCAACTGTTGGTCCTGTAGCCACCAGCTCAGTGTCAGACGAACCTCCGGAGTCAAGGAGATCATTTGAGACATCATCCGATGAGGCAGGCCGTCCCACTTGGAGAGGATTAACCTCTGCAGAGGGCGGTAATGAAATTGAGCGTACTCTACCATATCGAAAGCCGACACCATGAGGTCTAGTACTTGCATCGCCGTGTGTATCAACACTCTTGGGCGAGAGAGGACGATACTGTCCTGAATTTTCAGGACTTTCTCTGGAGACAGAAACAATTGTTGGCTGTGTGTGTCCAGCAGTGCCCCTAGGTGCACAATGTTCCGAGCAGGGACCAGCGAGGACTTTTTTCAGTTGATGAGCCACCCGTGGACTTTTAGGAATTGGACCGCCAGTTCCAGATAACTGTGGAGAACCTCTTGGGAGTTCACCAGGATCAGCAAGTCGTCCAGATTTGGCAGGATCCTGATTCTCTGATGGTGAAGGGTCGTCATCACGGCCATGACCTTGGTGAATATCCGAGGTGCCGTGGCCAAACCAGAAGGCAGGACTTGAAATCCAAAAACAAACCAGGCACAACACTGCTTAGCTTCCATCATCAGATGAGATTGGACCAGTGGCGTAACTACTGCCCCCGCAGTCCTCGCGGTGGCTTGGGGGCGAGGGGCTGCGGGGGCGCCACTGATTTACAGCAGACTGACATGCGGACGAGCGTCCGCATGTCAGTCTGCAGTCTCCTTCCCTCCGCCGCTTTTTGGAGGGACACGGAGGGCACACAGCGCGCCTCCCTGTGTCCCTCCTGCTGCATCATCTCCGGCGGCCGCGGGTCTAATAGGGGGAAGTGCCGTCCGTGAGCTCTAATTGGCTCATGAACCGGCACTTCCCCCTATTAAACCCGCGGCCGCCGGAGATGATGCAGCAGGAGGGACACAGGAGAGACGAGCTGTGCCCTCCGTGTCCCTCCAAAAAGCGACGGCGGGGGGGGGGGGTAAATATCTGGCACTGGGGGCATATATGGCACGGGGGGGGGTGGGAGGAATATCTGGCACTGGGGCATTTCTGGCACTGGGGGGAATATCTGGCACTGGGGGCATATCTGGCACTGGGGGGGATATCTGGCACTGGGGCATATATGGCACTGGGGGGGAATATCTGGCACTGGGGGCATATATGGCACTGGGGGGGGTATCTGGCACTGGGGGCATATATGGCACGGGGGGCATATATGGCACTGGGGGGAATATCTGGCACTGGGGGCATATATGGCACTGGGGGGGAATATCTGGCACTGGGGGCATATGTGTACCTGGCACATGGGGGGGACGACTATATTTGGCACTGGGGCATGTAAGTACCTGGCACCGTGGGGGAATATCTGGCACTGGGGACATATGTGGCACTTGGAGCACAGCCCTAGCAACAAGGACTACCTCCTAGCAACGAGCATGACACCCAGTGCATGAAACATCTGGCAACGAGCATGACACCCAGTGCATGAAACACCTGGCAACGAGCATGACACCCAGTGCATGAAACCCCTGGCAACGAGCATGACACCCTGAGCATGAAAACCCCTGGCACCGTGCATGGAACCAAGAGCATGAAACCCCTGGCAACGAGCATGACACCCAGTGCATGAAACCCCTGACAACGAGCAGGTAATTGAAAAGTAATTAGAAGCCTTACTGTAGGACTTAATGTGTAATGGGCATTACGGTGTGTGGCATAATGTATCACGGACATTGCGGTGTGTGTCATAATGTGTCGCAGGCATTACGGTGTATGGTATACTATATCGCGGGCATTGTGATATGTGGTATAATGTCTCAGGGTCATTGCAGTGTGTGGCATAATGTATCACGGACATTGCGGTGTGTGTCATAATGTGTCAGGCATTACGGTGTGTGGTATACTATATCACGGGCATTGTGGTATGTGGTATAATGTCTCAGGGTCATTGCAGTGTGGCATAATACATAACGGGCATTGCGATGTGTGGCATAGGGTATAACGGGCAGGGCATTGCGGTATGTGTCACAGGCATTACGGTGTATGGTATACTATATCACGGGCATTGTGGTATAATGTCTCAAGGTCATTGCAGTGTGTGGCATAATGTGTCACAGGCATTGTATGTGCTATAATGTATCGGGCATTGCAGTGTGTAGCATAATGTATAACGGGCATTGCGATTCCTGTCATAATGTGTCACAGGCATTACGGTGTGTGGCATAATGTGTCACAGACATTACGGTGTGTGGCATAATGTGTCGGGGGCATTACAGTGTGTGCATATTGTGTCGTGCATTATTGTGCGCGGCATAATGTCTAAGGGCCATTGCAGTATGTGGCATAATGTATACTGGGCATTACTATAAGGAGGAAAAATGACAAATAATGTAAGGGGCATGAATCAGGATTATTTTTCTTTCCTGTGGTGGCCAACGTATGGGCGTGCAGGTTGCAAAACTGGGGTATAAGGTAGTCTTTTCCTGCAATGCCACGCCCCTTTATGCGAAACCACGCCCACTCCAACAAAACCACGCCCCTTTTTTGACGCGCGCGCCTTGGGCGGGCGCATATTTATCCCTTTCTTGCTCCCAATTATGGAGCATGAAGGGGGGGGGGGGGGCGCCGAAGAATTTTTTGGCTTGGGGGAGAAAAATTTCTAGTTACGCCACTGGATTGGACATATCCAGTGTGATGCGGCTGTAGATGATTTTTGCTGTTTCTAACTTCTACATCAATGAATAAGTTTCAAAATAGAATGCATCAAGAGAACGGTGTTGGTAGTATAAAACTACCTACAGCACCTGGTATTCCCAGGTGGTCTCACATCCAAGAACAAACCAGGCCTAAGATCAGGTGATATTGGGCATATACAGTGTGGTGTGGCTGTAGATATGTATGTATCACACCTTCCTCTATACATATACATACATACATACATACACACACACCTATATCTGTACGTACACTGACATACACACACCAACATCTATACATTAACACGCTGACCCCTAAACGTACACCAACGTACCCACACCTGCATCTATACCTACACATGCTGACACGTGGACGTACACCGGCTTACCCACATGTGAATCTATACATACATGTGCTGACACCTGGACATACACTGATGTACCCACACCTAACATCTATACATACACATGCTAACACCTGGACGTATACAGACGTACCCACATTTGCATCCATGCATATATAGATGTAGGTGTGTGTACGTCAGTGTACGTCCAGGTGTCAACGCGTGTATGTATAGATGCAGGTGTGGGTACGTCTGTGTATGTCCAGGTGTCAGAATGTGTATGTATAGATGCAGGTGTGGGAAGGTCAGTGTAGGTTCAGGTGTCAGCGCGTGTATGTATAGATGCAGGTGCTTGTATGTCCAGATGTCAGTGCATGTATGTATAGATGCAAGTGTGGGTACGTCGGTGTATGTCCATTTGTCAGCGCGTGTATATATAGATGCAGGTGCTTGTATGTTGGTGTATGTCCAGGTGTCAGCATGTGTATGTATAGATGCAGGTGTGGGAATGTTGGTGTATGTCCAGGTGTCAGGGCGTGTATGTATGGATATTAGGTGTGGGTACATCAGTGTATGTCCAGGTGTTAGCGCATGTATGTATAGATGTATATATACACACACATACGATAGATAGATAGATAGATAGATAGATAGATAGATAGATAGATAGATAGATAGATACATATTATAAGGGCACGGTCGTGCCCTTATATTAAGGCTGAATCGAACAAACGGAATTTTCCCATAGGGAACTTCTGAGATGGGGGCATGGTGTTTGAGGGGCTACACCTCAAAACTGATTGGACGTACTGAGCTGAAATTTGGCATGGGCGTGTAGAATCGTCACCCGGCGCTGCATGCCAAATTTCAGGGCAAAATAATAAAAAATGTGGAATTGGGAGTAACCTAAAGTTCCAACTGTCAGTTTTTTTCTGTGACTTCCTTTGTGGCTTTTTGACACCGTTTTCCTATAGAGTGAATTAGATATTTTTTGGGAAGGCATAACTCCGGATAGAGGACGAATTAAGACTTGGGGTTTGTTTTACTAGATAGAGTATGCCCCAGTGTAGTGCCTTTTGGGGTTGTGGTTTTTCAGAAAGTTATAGGGTTTTTTTAATTAAGAGAAATATGCCCCATTATAGAGATAGGGCTTTTCAATTTGTTGCGGCTGCGCAGTGGCCGCCAGGAGAGCGAGAGTGAGTGAGGGAAGGGGTCTCGTGCAGGCTGAGGTTATAAAAGTAGCTGCTGGCGGCGGGAGGAGAGCCAGCGGTTCCTGGGTGTGTGCACCTGCGGTCCCTTACAGACTGCAGCGACCCATTAGGACTGTGGAGGAGAGGGGTAGCGGCATAGCAGCCGCAGGCTTACCGAAAGTGCTCACTACTGAGCAATATGGTCCCCTTACCCGAAGTGGGAGCTGCAGCGGGAGGAATAGCTGGAGTTGCGCCGCAGGAGAAAGTCAGAGGACATCCAGAAGAGACATCCGGTGCAGCGCTGACTCCTGACTGACAGCGCTTGCCTACTGAGCGGTGTGGTACCCCCACACCTGAAGCGGGTGCGGGAGCGGCAGCCGGAGAAGACAGCTGTGCTGCACGGAAGAAGTCAGGCAGCAGCAGCAGCACCAGCGGGCTGAGGTGGGGAGGATCAGTATGGTCCCTTACGTGCGGCTCACATTCAGATCCATCCGGCTCCCTTCCCCTCCCTTCCCCTCCTCCCCTGCACCCTTAGCAGCCTGCCCCCACATCTCATTCACCCACCGCCGCAGACTCCTCCCCCACACGGTTATTATAATAAGGCCACCCCCCTACCCCCTTCCCTCCCTGCTGTGTGTCCGGCCTACCCCCCCCCCTCACCTGCTGTGTGTCCAGCCCCCCCCTCACCTGCTGTGTGTCCAGCCCCCCCCCCTCACCTGCTGTGTGTCCGGCCTACCCCCCCCCTCCCTGCTGTGTGTCCAGCCACCACCCCCCTCACCTGCTGTGCGTCTGGCCTACCCCCCCCCCCCCTGCTGTGTGTCCAGCCCCCCCCCCCCTCCCTGCTGTGTGTCCGGCCTACCCCCCCCCTCCCTGCTGTTTGTCCGGCCTACCCCCCCCCCTCCCTGCTGTGTGTCCAGACCCCCCCCCTCACCTGCTGTGTGTCCAGCCACCCCCCCCTCACCTGCTGTGTGTCCGGCCTACCCCCTCCTCCCTGCTGTTTGTCCGGCCACCCTCCCCTCCCCTGCTGTGTGTCCGGCGGCCTACCCCCCCCTCCCTGCTGTGTGTCCGGCCTACCCCCCCTCACCTGCTGTGTGTCCAGCCCCCCCCCTCACCTGCTGTGTGTCCAGCCCCCCCTCCTCCCCTGCTGTGTGTCCAGCCCCCCCCCCTCCCTGCTGTTTGTCCGGCCACCCTCCCCTCCCCTGCTGTTTGTCCGGCCACCCTCCCCTCCCCTGCTGTGTGTCCGGCCACCCTCCCCTCCCCTGCTGTGTGTCCGGCCACCCTCCCCTCCCCTGCTGTGTGTCCGGCCTACCCCCCCCCCTCACCTGCTGCGTGTCCAGCCCCCCCCCCCCCTCACCTGCTGCGTGTCCAGCCCCCCCCTCACCTGCTGTGTGTCCAGCCCCCCCCCCTCACTTGCTGTGTGTCCAGCCCCCCCCCTCACCTGCTGTGTGTCCAGCCCCCCCCCCCCTCACCTGCTGTGTGTCCAGCCCCCCCCCCCCTCACCTGCTGTGTGTCCAGCCCCCCCCCCCTCACCTGCTGTGTGTCCAGCCCCCCCCCTCACCTGCTGTATGTCCAGCCCCCCCCCTCACCTGCTGTGTGTCCAGCCCCCCCCCCCCTCACCTGCTGTGTGTCCAGCCCCCCCCCTCACCTGCTGTGTGTCCAGCCCCCCCCTCACCTGCTGTGTGTCCAGCCCCCCCCCCTCACCTGCTGTGTGTCCAGCCCCCCCCTCACCTGCTGTGTGTCCAGCCCCCCCCCCCTCACCTGCTGTGTGTCCAGCCCCCCCCTCACCTGCTGTGTGTCCAGCCACCCCCCCTCCCCTGCTGTGTGTCCTGCCTACCCCCCCCCCTCCCTGCTGTTTGTCCGGCTACCCTCCCCTCCCCTGCTGTGTGTCCTGCCTACCCCCCCTCCCTGCTGTGTGTCCAGCCACCCCCCACCCCCCTCACCTGCTGTGTGTCCGGCCTACCCTCCCCCCCCCTCCCCTCCCCTGCTGTTTGTCTGGCCACCATCCCCTCCCCTCCCCTGCTGTGTGTTCGGCAACTCCCCCCTCTTCCTGCTGTGTTCGGCCACCCCCTACCCCCTCCCCTCCCTGCCGTGTGTCCGGTCACCCTCCCCTCTCTGCTGTGTGTCCAGCCACCCCCCCCCCTCTCTGCTGTGTGTCCGGCCACCCCCCCCAGACACGCAGCGCCTGACACACACAGACATGCAACGCCTGACACGCATACGCATATGCAGCACCTGACACACACCCACACACACAGCACCTGACACACACACACACACACACACACACACACACACAGCACCTGACACACACGCACACACACAGCACCTGACACACACACACACAGCACCTGACACTAACACGGACCTGACACACGCGCATACACTCACACGCAGCACCTGACACACACGCAGCACCTGACACACGCACACACAGACGCAGCACCTGACACTCACACGGACCTGACACACACGCACACACTCACACGCGGCGCCTGACGCACATAGACACGCGGCGCCTGACGCACACGCGGCGCCTGACAGACACGCGGCGCCTGACACACACGCACAGGCAGCGCCTGGCACACACGCACAGGCAGCGCCTGGCACACACGCACAGGCAGCGCCTGGCACACACGCAGCGCCTGACACACACAGACACGCAGCGCCTGACGCACAGGCAGCGCCTGACACACACGCACATGCAGCGCCTGACACACGCAGCGCCTGACACACGCAGCGCCTGACACACACACGCACCTGACACTCACATGCTCCTGACACACGCAACACCTGACATACTCACACGCAGCACCTGACACACACGCAGACACGCAGCACCTGACACACACACACGCAGCACCTGACACACACACGCAGCACCTGACACACAAACACGCAGACACGCAGCGCCTGACACACACGCAGACACGCAGCGCCTGACACACACGCAGACACGCAGCGCCTGACACACACGCAGACACGCAGCGCCTGACACACACGCAGACACGCAGCGCCTGACACACACGCAGCGCCTGACACACACGCAGCGCCTGACACACACGCAGCGCCTGACACACACGCAGCGCCTGACACACACGCAGACACGCAGCGCCTGACACACACGCAGACATGCAGCGCCTGACACACACGCAGCGCCTGACACACACGCAGACACGCAGCGCCTGACACACACGCAGCGCCTGACACACACGCAGCGCCTGACACACACGCAGACACGCAGCGCCTGACACACACGCAGACACGCAGCGCCTGACACACACGCAGACACGCAGCGCCTGACACACACGCAGACACGCAGCGCCTGACACACGCAGACACGCAGCGCCTGACACACGCGCAGACACGCAGCGCCGGACACACGCGCAGACACGCAGCGCCTGACAGACACGCACACACACACACACACACACACACAGCACCTGACACAGATATGCAGCGCCTGACACACACACGCAGACATACAGCGCCTGACACACACACACGCAGACATGCAGCACCTGACACACACATGCAGCACCTGACAGACACACACACCCACACACACACACAGACATGCAGCACCTGACACACCCACACACACACACATGCATCACCTGACACACCCACACACACAGACATGCATCACCTGACACACCCACACACATATACAGACATGCAGCACCTGACACACACACACACACAGACATGCAGCGCCTGACACACACACACATACAGACATGCAGCACCTGACACACACACACACACATACAAACATGCAGCACCTGACACACACACACACACACACACACATATATACATGTGGCATTTAACGCACACACGCACAGCACCTGACACACAATCATATACACTCAGAGCACCTAACACACACATACACTCGCAGCACCTCACACACACTCGTATACACACGCAGCACCTGCCACTCACACATACATGAACAGCACCTGACACACACATACACGCGCAGCACCTGACAGTCACACACATACAGATGCGACAGCTGACACAAACACATACACGCTCAACACCTGACACCCACGTGGCAGCTGACGCATACAAATGCAGCACCTGAAATACACACATATACATGTGCAGCACCTGAGACACACACATACACGTACAGCACCTGAGACACACACACATGTATGTACACGCGCGGCTCCAGGCACACACATACGTACGTACACACACGGCACTTGACACACACACGTACACGCGCGGCACCTGACACACACACACACGTACGTACGTACGTACGTTCGTACGTTCGTACGTACGTACGTACGTACGTACGTACGTACATGTGTGGCACCTGACACACACACGTATGCACACGTGTGGCTCCTGACACACACGCGCGTTGCTCCTGACACACACACATGTACGTATGTGCTCGGCTCCTGACACACACACGTATGTATACGCGCGGCACCTGAAACCTACACGTATGTACGTATACGCGCGGCTCCTGATACCTTCACGCATGTACACGCGTGGCTCCTGGCACACACACACACGTACACGCGCGGCACCTGACACATACACGCGTGTACGTACACACATGCAAAGCACCTGACATACACACATGTAGGTACGCGCCACCTGACACACACACACACACACACACACGTACACGCACGACACCTGACACACACGTACGTACGCGCACGGCACCTGACACACACGTACATACTAGTGATGAGTGGGTTCGGTTCGTCGGAATCCGGACCCCCCGAACTTCACCCATTTTACATGGGTCCGAGGCAGGTTCGAACCTTCCCGCCTTGCTCGGCTAACCCGAGCGCGCCCGAACGTCATCATCCCGCTGTCGGATTCCCGCGAGATTCGGATGTCTGCATTCGTGGAAAGGGGTCCCATGTGTAAACATGGGACCCCTTTCAGTCCGTCTGGTCCGGGTGTTCGGTTTGTTGTTTTGCCAAGTACGTGGAGTTAATCTGGAACCTGGATCAGGTGAGTATAATTATCTTTTATTTTCAGGTACCCGTGGATTCTACTTGGAGAAGAGGACCGACTGCTTCGTGTCAACATAGGTAAGTATGTGTGTGTCGGCAGGTGTGAAATAAAGTTATACTTTCACGGTGTCTGTGTCCTGTTTTTATTTGGGTATTTTTCCCCCAGTAGAACTACAGGTACCAGCGGGCCCGTTTTTCTCCCGCATGCTGGTACTTGTGGTTCTCAAAGTACCAGATTGCGGGGGAGGCTTGCTGGGACTTGTAGTACTACTGGAAAAAACAATATTCTTTCAATTTTCTCAAGGCTATCAGCCTCCCATCCGCAGCCCTTGGATGGGGGGGACAGCCTCGGGCTTCACCCCTGGCCCTTGGGTGGCTGGGGGGGGACCCCTTGATTGAAGGGGTCCCCACTCCCCCAGGGTACCCCGGCCAGGGGTGACTAGTTGGATATTTAATGCCACGGCCGCAGGGCACTGTATAAAAGTGACCCCCGGCTGTGGCATTATCTGTCCAGCTAGTGGAGCCCGATGCTGGTGTAAAAATAATGGGGGACCCTACTCTTTTTGTCCCCCGTATTTTTTGCACCAGCACCAGGCGCAGAGCCCGGAGCTGGTTTTAAAAATACGGGGGATCCCCTGTCCGTTTTTCCCCCGGATTTTTAGAACCAGGACCGGCTCGAAGAGCCCGAGGCTGGTTATGCTTTGGAGGGGGGACCCCACGCAATTTTTCTTTTCCGGGTTTTTCACATTCCATTTAAAAAAAAAAAATAATAATAATAATCTTTTAAAAAATATATAAATAATACTTGTGCCTCCAAAAAAGACAAACCAAGTACCTAATCCCTTCTAATATAAATAGATATGCTATTACCCCAAAAAAATATTATTTTTTATTAGATTCCGCCTGCAAAGTGTGGCGGATTGAAAATGACGAATTTACTGTTTAAAAGCACTGTTGTCGAATTTACAAACTTCAATTGAATATACTTTTGTTGAATTGCCGCATTTGTACCATTGCAGAAAAGTCGAATTTGTCAAATGTCGAATTTTAAAAAGTCGAATTTTGAAAGGATGCAAGAATAGGCCCCGCCCCCTTCTTCACATCAGCCGTCCCCTTCTACCCCTGTACCTTGCTCTCTCCTGTCTGTGCTCTCTCCCGTCTGTAGGACTAGGCCCCGCCCCCTTCTTACCCTCCAGTGACTGCTCTCTCCTGACAAGTGGACCAGGCTTGCCCCCTACACGCTGCTGGTGTCTTCATTGTTACTTGGTCTGGAGCTCCGTTGGGGAGAGAACTCACGTGAGCTCATTAAGAATGAGGAACTGGGATGTTTTCATTTTATTGTGAGTAGTGTAGTGTGGTGATGTAGTATGTTGTATGGGGGGTATAGTGTAACTATGAAGTGCAGCATATGGGAGGGCTATAGCATAGTGATGTAGTGTGGCATATGGGGGGTGGTAGCGCATAGGCGTGCGTACAGGGGGTGCCTGGTGCGCACAGGCACTCCCTAATGTCCAGCACCGCTGCACGCCACGCTTGCTGTGGCACAGTGATCGCTGAGTGTGTGATCGGTGGAGCCTAGCCTGTAGCTCATTTCCGTACCTCCCACCACCGCTGCGCCCGCCCCCCCTCTGCCTGCTGCTAATACTATGCTGAGTGCATTCGTCGGCGGCCTCACTGGGGGGACTGGTGTCACCTTGCAATGTGACGTGGTGATGTCCGCCTATGCTCTCCTCCCGCCCACCCGTGCTTTCCTCCCGCTGCGGTCTCTCAGTCCTAGTGTGCCGCGGCTGCCACACCACTGGCAGTGTTCCTCTAGGGGGGACTGGGAGCCGCCGGCAGACACATTCTGCTGAGACTTACTTGTCAGTGCGGGTTCCGGATGGCAGGCGGCGGGTGGGAGGGCAGACGGGGAGCAGGTGTCACAAGGAGTGTGTGGGTAACTAATTCACAATACTTCCGCTCAACGTGGCACTGCTGGTCCTTCATCTCCCATGTCTCTTCACCAGGTGGCGGGCGGCCCGGAAATTAAGTGATGTGTTGTGCAGCAGTCAGTGTGAAGTGACTGTGAGTAACACTGATGGTGCTGATGATGCTGCTGCAGAATCGGGAAGCAATTAATTCATAAATATAATGTACTCAGTGTATTATACATACATAAACATGTACATACGTGTATTTGTGTATACATGTATATACATGAGTGTGTGTGCATATATATATATATATATATACAGCCAGTTCCCAGGAACAAAAGTCCTCCCCCGCTTCCGCTAAGTCCACAGCATGACGCTGGGGCTCCACTGGTGGAGCCAGGTGCGGTGGGGGCCCGTCTCAAGTGCTTCAGCAATCAGTGGGCTTGCTCACAGGTGGATCCCTGGATTCTACAAGTAGTGTCTCAGGGATTCAAGCTGGAATTCGAGACGTCTCCCCCTCGCCGTTTCCTAAAATCTGCCTTGCCAACATCTCCCTTGGACAGGGAGGCTGTGATGGAGGCAAATTCACAAGCTGTATTTGCAGCAGGTGATAGTCAAGGTACCCCTCCTTCAACAAGGAAGGGGTTACTATTCCACAATGTTTGTGGTACCGAAACCGGACGGTTCGGTGAGACCCATTTTAAATTTTAAATCTTTGAACACGTATATAAAACGGTTCAAGTTCAAGATGGAATCGCTCAGGGCGGTTATCTCAAGCCTGGAGGAAGGGGATTACATGGTATCACTGGACATCAAGGATGCTTACCTGCCTGTCCCCATTTACTCTCCTCACCAGGAGTACCTCAGATTTGTGGTACAGGACTGTCATTCTGCGGCGGGACTGCCGCATTCTAGATCAGTAAAAGCCCATTCCACGAGGAAGGTGGGCTCTTCTTGGGCGGCTGCCCGAGGGGTCTCTGCTTTACAACTTTGCCGAGCTGCTACTTGGTCGGGGTCAAACACATTTGCAAGATTTTACAAGTTTGACACCCTGGCTGAGGAGGACCTAGAGTTCGCTCATTCGGTGCTGCAGAGTCATCCGCACTCTCCCTCCCGTTTGGGAGCTTTGATATAATCCCCATGGTCCTTACGGAGTCCCAGCATCCACTTAGGACGTCAGAGAAAATAAGATTTTACTCACCGGTAAATCTATTTCTCGTAGTCCGTAGTGGATGCTGGGCGCCCATCCCAAGTACTTGTACATAGTTATTGTTAACAAAAGGGTTATTGTTGAGAGCCATCTGTGCAGAGGCTCCGTTGTTGTCATACTGTTAACTGGGTATAATATCACGAGTTGTACGGTGTGATTGGTGTGGCTGGTATGAGTCTTACCCGGGATTCAAAATCCTTCCTTAGTGTCAGCTCTTCCGGGCACAGTATCCTAACTGAGGTCTGGAGGAGGGTCATAGGGGGAGGAGCCAGTGCACACCAGGTAGTCCTAAAGCTCTCTTTAGTTGTGCCAAGTCTCCTGCGGAGCCGCTATTCCCCATGGTCCTTACGGAGTCCCAGCATCCACTACGGACTACGAGAAATAGATTTACCGGTGAGTAAAATCTTATTATATATATATATATATATATATATGACTTGGGGTTTGTTTTATTAGATAGAGCATGTCCCTGTGAAGTGCCTTTTGGGGTTGTGGTTTTTCAGAAAGTTACAGGTTTTTTTTAATTAAGAGAAATATGCCCCATTATAGAGATCGGGCATTTCAATTTGTTGCGCCTGCGCAGTGGCCGCCAGCAGGGGTGTACTAGAGTGCCTTCTCTTGAGAGCCGCAATATGGCCGCCTTCTCCCCGGTTATTCTGTAAATAGGAAAATAACCTCACAGGTTCACATAAGGCAGAGTTGCCACTACTAGTGCAGGGCTGTAACTTACAGTACTAAGGAAAAGCCATATACTAAAGCGGCGCAGTGACCTCACCCCTCTCAGAGACACCAGGGCGCAGCACACTGGTACACACACCTGTTAGCTCAGGGCAGCACTATAGGACCCTCCTGTAATGCTGTGCTGGCGGCGTGTAGTGACCAGGGCACTGGGAGACTGGCTGGCTGGTCTCCGTCTCTGCTGCCTATAGAACTTCCACCTCTGTTATATATCAGGGCTGCTCTCCTGTTATGATTCCAATACTCTGGTCTGGGGATATCTTATAGCAAGGACCTGAGTACTGGAACGTAATGCTTGGAAAGGGAGTGGGAACGGGAATAGCCCCTGGCGCCCTATCTCCGTTGTCTCGCCCGTGCTGTCAGAAATCTCTTGCGAGACTATGGTTGCTTGGGCCCATGGCAGCCGCGTTTGAAGGGCGGATAACGTCTGCCCAACTCCGATGCCCCCTCAGGTCTTAATGGGAGACAAAGAGAAATCCGAGACAGGGTGATAACAAGGGGCCCTCTACTAAACAACAAAGCCAGGGGCTCAAAACTAACTTTAAACTAGAGTATGTGCGGAAAACCGCCAGGGAAAAGGACAACCAAAATACCCACTTGTCCACTCTTCTACCCGGCACCGGCGAGTTCCGGAGAGGAGTGTGGGAGCGTAAACCTCCGCAAATGCACCAACACAGAATACAAAATAAAGCGGCCTAGGCCGCAGCACGCGGCAGAGCTGCCACTCACGAAAACCACACGAGATCCTCTAGCGACTGTTGCGGGTAAATGAGGACTGGAAGACTCCTTGGGAAGAGATGACAACACTAAGATTCAGGAACTCTGAGGACAGGAATGACCGGACACAGCAGAACTGGAACAGACGTCAGCAAACCAAAGCAGCATGCAGGAAGCTATTACCGGCGTCTGTGTGAAGCACTGGGAAGGTATTTAGCAGGGAGTCCTTCAATCAGAAGTTCAGAGCCTGATTAGCACAATGCCGTGCAGCTGCCTTGCTGCACGACCAGAAGACAAGTGTGTGTGTGTAGTTCACTTGATTGACCCTGCAAGGGGAGCGCAGTCCATCCGTGGCGTCCCCGTTGCTAGGGTCCAGGCGGCTCAGCGCGCCCGGCGTCCTAGCGTTGCTAGGGAGCCGGCGGCTAGCACGCTCGGCGTCCCTAGTTGCTAGGCGCCGGGCCGCGAGGACATCGCGGACCACGGCGCCTAACACCTGTGTGTTCTCTTCCTCTCCTACCTCACACTGGAACTGGCCGCCCAGAGAACGAGAGGGCAGCGGCTGACATCAGAGAGGGTGCAGCAATCTGTGTGGGCAGAGCCCCTCACAGCAAGGTGTCCTTATGCTGTGCCCCGTGTAATCACTGTGATCCATACAGACTCACCCTGGTATGCTCTCTATTATTTTTTTTTTTACACTGCGGCATGCTCGAGGGAAGGGAGCAGGCACCACCCCACCGCCACTACTCCTCCGCCAGCATCACTACCGAGCCGGTCAGTGTTCCGGCGGCAATGAGCAGTAGGCAGCCACCAGCAACAACAGTCAGGAAGCTGTTACTCCCGGCAGCAGTAGCGTCAAGCTGCAATTCAGCCAGCGGCACGATGATCCGGGAGACAGTGGCAGCACAGGGAAGCAGTACCCCCTCCAATCGCAGCACCAACTAGGAGACTGAGGCAGCAACCTGCCCCCAGCAGCAGCACCACCCTGATGATAGGTAAGATGCATTTTGGTGTCACAAGAAGGTGGCCGGAGTAGTGGCTGGCTGTGGTCACACCCCGGGGAAAAGTGATAGTGATTTCAGTGTTCCCTTGCGTGGGGATTGGATGTGTAGATGTATGGAGGCTATGTATGTATAGATGTGAGCGGCAGTGTGCGGATGTATGAGAGCGGCAGTGTGCGGATGTATGAGAGCGGCAATGTACGGCTGTATAACTGCGTCGGTGTGCGGCTGTATGAGTGCGATGGTGTGCGGCTGTATGCGTGCGGCGGTGTGCTGCTGTAAGAGTGCGGCAGTGTGCGGCTGTAAGAGTACGGCTGTAAGAGTACGGCTGTAAGAGTGCGGCTGTAAGAGTGCGGGGTTGTACGGATGTATGAGAGCGGGGTTGTACGGATGTATGAGAGCGGGGTTGTACGGATGTATGAGAGCGGCAGTGTATGGATGTATGAGAGCAACAGTGTACAGTTGTGTGAGAGCGGCAGTGTGCGGATGTATGAGAGTGGCGGTGTACGGATGTATGAGAGCGGCAGTGTATAGGGAGGGATGTCGGAATGCTGTTATAGGGTTCCTAATACAAAATGCCACGTTGGGCTTGATGGGCAGGTAGTGCGGCAAGCACACCCAAATTGGCATCTGACGTCGCCTGCAGTCCACACTGTTGTGAGGAGTCAGAGTTAATTTTGACTGTGTAGTGTACTCACAGAGGACCTACCGCCCGTCCCCTCCTCGCATCTGAGCAGCAGGTCAGGCTCTTATTTTCTTTTTAATCAGGAGAGGCCGAGTGAACTGTGAGCAGGGGGGCAGAGCTACATGGGACCCAGAGGGGCTGCTGTGCTGTCAGAGAGGGAGAGGAAGAGAGAGATGAAGCTACTGCAGATCCCCAGCTGATTGTGAGGTGCCGGGTTGAAGGGTGATGTGATCACCCTTCTCCCTCGCTGCCGCTGGGGACCGCATCTAGGCTTCCTCCATCGAGGGCATGCGGCGCAGCAGTGGGCAGCGTGTAATGAGTTTGTCTGACTCATTATACTGCTGCCTGTTGTGGACACCTCCGTCCGTACGGACTGGTGTACATGCCCAGCACAGAGGTGACAGTGTTGGTGGAAGTGCTGCCCAGTTCTGACCCTGCAGGCCTCCCTGATCTGACTGCGGCCGCTGCTACTGCTGCGGCCCGAAACCCCTGCCGGTCCCCTCCATAGACTTCTGCCTGTCCAGCGCTGAGGTACTAGGGGTATCCCAGCTGCGGGAAGGGTATGTCTCTGGCTTTCTCTCCGGCAGGGGAAGGTGACAGCGGCGGAGGAAGTGTTGCCCACCTCAGACACTGCAGGCCTCCCCGATCCAGCTGCGGCCACAGCTGATGCTGCCAGAACCCCCTGCTGGTCTCCTTTGTTGACTGCCGCATGGCCAGTGCTGAAGTACTGGGGGTAGGCCAGCTACGGGAAGAGTGTCTCTGCCTCGGGCTTTCTCTCTCTGTCAGGGGAAGGAAGGGCTGATTCTCTGGCACAACAGGGAGGGCTAGGCTGCAGGAACACAGCACTGGAAGAAACAGGAGGCCGAACTCATGACCAAAAAGTGAGCAGTGCAGTGATCAGCCCCCTAGTCTTTCCCTCTCTCTGGGTGCAGAGCTGTATTCTACAGAGAGAGCTGGGATGGGAAGAAGGGGAACGGCACCTGACACACACATACACGCGCAACACCTGACACACACACATACACGTGCGGCACCTGACACACACACACGTAGCATCAGACACAATAAAATAAACATGCAGCACCTGACCCACACATACACGCGCAACACCTGACACACACACATACACGTGCGGCACCTGACACACACACACGTAGCATCAGACACAATAAAATAAACATGCAGCACCTGACACATGCATATACACGCAGCACCTGACACATGCATATACACGCAGCACCTGACACATGCATATACATGCAGCACCTGACACATGCATATACACGCAGCACCTGACACATGCATATACACGCAGCACCTGACACATACATATACACGCACACCATCAGACACACACATACACACGCAGTGCCTTACTCACACACACATAGACACGTGCAGCACCTGAGGCACACACATGTACACGCGCAGCACCTGACGCACACACATGTACATGCGCAGCACCTGACGCACACTCATGTACACACGCAGCACCTGACGCACACTCATGTACACGCGCAGCACCTAATGCACACTCACGTACACGCGCATCACCTGACGCACACTCATGTACACGCGCATCACCTGACACAGACATACGTATTCATGCACAGCAACAGACATACACTTGTACACACGTGGAGCACCTGATACTCACACACATATACACCCGCAACACCTGACACACACACACACACACGTGCGGCAGCTGACGCATACACACGCACCATCAGACACACTCATATATACACGCAGCACCTGACACACACATACACACAGGAGCTGACACACATATACACGCGCAGCACCTGACACACACACACATATACACGCGCAGCACCTGACACCACGCACTCACACGTACAAGCAATGCATTTCACGCGTACCTCCAGCCTCAGTTACAGGCTGCTGCCGCCTACCCCCCTCCCTGCATCAGCTGCAAAGGCAGCAAAATATTTTGACCAAAGTCTAAAGGCCCGTACACATTAAACGATGTCGCTCTGTGAGCTACATCGTCTAATGTTTCCCCTCCCGGGCCGGCCGGCGGCCGACTGTACACACTGAGCGATATGACCGCTCATATCGCTCAGTGACGTCACGCCCCCGCCAGCCCTGCATGAAGGTCGTGGACGACAGTCCACATCCTTCCTGCATGCCCTTCCGACAGCGAAGATTGTTGCCGACCCGCGGGGCCGCGCATCGTTTGTCGCTGGCTGCATACACACTTAACGATAAAATGAGCGACGTCGCTCATTAAATCGTTAAGTGTGTACGGACCTTAAACAATTTGGTTTGGTTAATAAAATAATTTTGCACAGAACAGTGATGTTATACGAACATTTTCATTAAACATTTAAAAAATCAAATGTTTATTCTTACAGTGAAATTTTACATTTCTGAATAAAAAAAATAAATTTAAAAAAAGCGATGAAATTCCATAGACAAAAAACCTTACGGTTTCACATGTCCCATTAAGGCTTCTTAGACATGATCGAAATTTCAGAAGCCTGTTGTAACTCTTCCACTCAAACTCCAAAAAGCAATGAAATTCCGATCATTAAGGCTGACGCCTTAATGGACGTGTTCCTTGCGCAATACAGATATGGTATGCCATCACAGCCTGTGGGTAAGTGCAGATTCAGCACTCTCACAGAGTGAGATTGCTGTCACTCACACAATGGTGGAGCTGCTAATTCACAGATTTGTGTGCTCATTGGAATACACACATGCAGTCTATGCAACTGAAGGTCTGAGCGGAAGACAAAGCTGCTCAGATGAGGTAAGAGTGTTGTTGATTGGAGGGAGGAGAGCGGTGTGGATGGGGGAACAGAAGTGTGTGGATAGAGGGAACACTAAGCAGCACTAATGGGGGGGACAGAGAAACACAGGGGGTAATTCAGACCGCAGCAGCAGCAGCGATTGCAGTCTGAATTAGTTTGTGAGGTGCGCACGTGCAATGGCCGCACTGCGCGTGCGTACCCCAGGAGCCCAGTGAGATGCTATCACCCTGCCTGATTGATAGGCAGAGGTGGTTGCGGGGAAGGAGGGGGGCGTGCAAACAGCGTTAGAATGCCATTGGCAGGGCATGGTCTGCACAACGGAGGCGTTTCCGGACCACTGGGGGGTGGGCTGTGGCGGTTATCCCCCTGCCAAGAGCGCAGGATCCACTAAATTTACCTTCAGGATGTCAGCTACATGAATAGGGTAAGAGTGGTGTGGATAGGAGGTAGATTAAGCAGCAAGTATGGGAAGGGAGACAGAGCGGTGCAGATGGGGGAAATGGTGCAGATGGGTTTAAAACACTGGCATGGATGGGTAGAAAACTGGTGCAGATGGGAGAGAAGACAGTGTGCCATGTACTGGAGGAGGCAGAGTGACGTTGAAGAAGGAAACACTGAGCAGCACAGAGAGAAGGAAACGGTGGTACAGACAATGCACAGGTGGGGAAAGACAGATGGTACAGATAAGTTAGTACAGACTAGCACAGATGGGAGAACACAGCAGTAGGGATTGGGGAAGACCGGGCAGCATGGGGGTGTATAGGGGAAGTAAGTGTAGATGCATAGACTGTAGATGGGGTTTTATAGTTTAGCAATTAACCAAGATGTTTGAGGGAGCTAAATGTGTATACTAAGTGAGATGGATGTATGGAGTTAGAAGGATGTTGTAACAAGGTGGCTTTGTTGTGTTGACTGAATGGGATGGTTGTGGGCACTGTGTGGGATGGGAGCACCACAAAACTGCTCAGACCTTCAGTTGCATAGACTGCATGTGTGTATTCCAATGAGCACACAAATCTGTGAATTAGCAGCTCCACCATTGTGTGAGTGACAGCAATCTCACTCTGTGAGAGTGCTGAATCTGCACTTACCCACAGGCTGTGATGGCATACCATATCTGTATTGCGCAAGGAACACGTCCATTAAGGCGTCAGCCTTAATGATCGGAATTTCATTGCTTTTTGGAGTTTGAGTGGAAGAGTTACAACAGGTTTCTGAAATTTCGATCATGTCTAAGAAGCCTTAATGGGACATGTGAAACCGTAAGGTTTTTTGTCTATGGAATATATATATATATCACAAACATATATGATTCATACATATATCACACACACATACATGATACATACATGAGAAAGACCTGGGATGGTGATGAGGCCAGGGCCCCCTGCTGATGTTGCGTTGAGGAAGGCAGTGTTCCAGGGCGGATGCCAGTCGGGGAGAGCGCCGCGCAGCCCGGGAAAAATACTGCTGAGGAGCTACATCTGGAAGAGCCCCTGGGAGAAAGAGTGCCACATGCCCCATCCTGCGCGGCAGACTCTGCAGGCCTGCACATGGGAAGGGAGGTCTCTGGCCACACATACTCACCCTTCTGCTGAAGCCCCGCTGCTGTCCCCATCAGCGATCTCCAGCGGGGAGCGGGGCCAGGATGAACCTCAACCTGTGAGAACTATCTTCATGATCAAGAGATCTCATATGCAAGATAAGTATGTGTTGGGATAGGGCTGGGGAGGGCGGCTGCTCGGGCACACCCCCGTCAAGTTAAGGAGATTTAACTGAGGAAGCACAAGGGAACTCTCGTCTGGGGACAACAACTGCAGGGAGACCACATCTTTTCAGATGAACATGGGAGGGCAGAAGGCTGCCTAATACTGAAGCACCCTCAGACATTAAACCATATGCAACAACTATTGCAAGCATTCCTGGGGGAAGGTCTGCAGCAGACGGATTTGCATATGGTGATGTCATCCAAGCAGTGGGCCAAAGTTGGCTGGAACCCTCATCTGTATATGAAAAGAGAAAAGGGGCATGCAGGGCATGGCGGCCTTTTGCGGCGCTTGGATAACCCCAAGTTTGCATTAAACACCCCCACCCTCCTTCGGTGTGGGGCTCATGTTGGCCATGCCCAAGCCCCTGAAGCATTCAAGCTGATTTCTTGCAGCAGCTGGGCACTGTAACAGCTTCAGAGCTGCTCTACAAGACAAGTAAAAGGGTGTGGGCCCTGCAGCACCACCTGTAGTTTGCATACACACATATATAGGACAGCATCTCTTATATGCCCCAGGGTCAATAAAATAGTATCCTTGTCTAGGCTATCCATCCCCTCAGATAAGGTATTTGTCCATGCCGCTACAGCACTACACACCCAGGCCGACGCAATTGCCGGTCTGAGTAAGGTACCTGAATGTGTATAAATGGACTTCAGGGTAATCTCCTGTTTGCGGTCAGCACACTCTTTGAGGGTAGCCGTATCCTGGGACGGGAGGGCTACCTTCTTGGATAAGCGTGTTAATGCTTTGTCCACCCTAGGGGAGGATTCCCATCGTAACCTATCCGTTGATGGGAAAGGATACGCCATAAGAATCCTTTTGGAAATCTGCAGTCTTTTATCTGGAGATTCCCAAGCTTTTTCACATAACTCGTTCAGCTCGTGTGAGGGGGGAAAGGTTACCTCAGGCTTCTTTCCCTTGTACATACGTACCCTCTTGTCAGCGACAGGGGGTTCCTCTGTGATGTGCAAAACATCTTTTTCTCTGACGTCCTAGTGGATGCTGGGACTCCGTCAGGACCATGGGGATTAGCGGCTCCGCAGGAGAGAGGGCACAAAAATAAAGCTTTAGGATCAGGTGATGTGCACTGGCTCCTCCCCCTATGACCCTCCTCCAAGCCTCAGTTAGGTTTTTGTGCCCGTCCGAGCAGGGTGCAATCTAGGTGGCTCTCCTAAAGAGCTGCTTAGAAAAAGTTTTTAGGTTTTTTATTTTACAGTGAGTCCTGCTGGCAACAGGCTCACTGCAACGAGGGACTTAGGGGAGAAGAAGTGAACTCACCTGCGTGCAGGATGGATTGGCTTCTTAGGCTACTGGACACCATTAGCTCCAGAGGGATCGAACACAGGCCCAGCCATGGAGTCCGGTCCCGGAGCCGCGCCGCCGACCCCCTTGCAGATGCCGAAAAGTGAAGAGGTCCAGAAACCGGCGGCAGAAGACTTTTCAGTCTTCATGAGGTAGCGCACAGCACTGCAGCTGTGCGCCATTGTTGTCACACACTTCACACCAGCGGTCACGGAGGGTGCAGGGCGCTGTGGGGGGCGCCCTGGGCAGCAATGAGAATACCTTGTTCTGGCTAAAAAATACATCACATATAGCCCCTGGGGCTATATGGATGTATTTAACCCCTGCCAGGTCTCACAAACACCGGAGAAGAGCCTGCCGAAATAGGGGGCGGGGCCTATCTCCTCAGCACACAGCGCCATTTTCCTGCTCAGCTCCGCTGCGAGGAAGGCTCCCAGGACTCTCCCCTGCACTGCACTACAGAAACAGGGTAAAACAGAGAGGGGGGGGCACTTTTTTTGGCGTTTTTTATATATATTAAGCTGCTATAAGGGAGACAACACTTCTATAGGGTTGTTCCTATATATTTATAGCGCTTGGGTGTGTGCTGGCAAACTCTCCCTCTGTCTCCCCAAAGGGCTAGTGGGGTCCTGTCTTCGATAAGAGCATTCCCTGTGTGTCTGCTGTGTCTCGGTACGTGTGTGTCGACATGTATGAGGACGATGTTGGTGTGGAGGCGGAGCAATTGCCGGTAATGGTGATGTCACCCCCTAGGGAGTCGACACCGGAATGGATGGCTTTGTTTATGGAATTACGTGATAATGTCAGCACATTACAAAAATCAGTTGATGACATGAGACGGCCGGCAAACCAGTTAGTACCTGTACAGGCGTCTCAGATACCGTCAGGGGCTGTAAAACGCCCTTTACCTCAGTCGGTCGACACAGACCCAGACACGGACACCGAATCTAGTGTCGACGGTGAAGAAACAAACGTATTTTCCAGTAGGGCCACACGTTATATGATCACGGCAATGAAGGAGGCTTTGCATATCTCTGATACTGCATGTACCACAAAGAGGGGTATTATGTGGGGTCTGAAAAAACTACCTGTAGTTTTTCCTGAATCAGACGAATTGAATGAAGTGTGTGATGAAGCGTGGGTTAACCCCGATAGAAAACTGCTAATTTCAAAGAAGTTATTGGCATTATATCCTTTCCCGCCAGAGGTTAGGGCGCGCTGGGAAACACCCCCTAGGGTGGATAAGGCGCTCACACGCTTATCAAAACAAGTGGCGTTACCGTCTCCTGAAACGGCCGCCCTCAAGGATCCAGCGGATAGGAGGCTGGAAACTACCCTGAAAAGTATATACACTCATACTGGTGTTATACTGCGACCAGCCATCGCCTCTGCATGGATGTGCAGTGCTGGGGTGTTTTGGTCGGATTCCCTGACTGAAAATATTGATACCCTAGATAGGGACAGTATTTTATTGACTTTAGAGCAATTAAAGGATGCTTTTCTTTATATGCGAGATGCTCAGAGGGATATTTGCACTCTGGCATCGAGAGTAAGTGCGATGTCCATATCTGCCAGAAGAAGTTTATGGACGCGACAATGGTCAGGTGATGCGGATTCCAAACGGCATATGGAAGTATTGCCGTATAAGGGGGAGGAATTATTTGGGGTCGGTCTATCGGATTTGGTGGCCACGGCAACAGCCGGGAAATCCACCTTTTTACCTCAGGTCCCCTCCCAACAGAAAAAGACACCGTCTTTTCAGCCGCAGTCCTTTCGTTCCTATAGGAACAAGCGGGCGAAAGGACAGTCATATTTGCCCCGAGGCAAAGGAAAGGGTAAGAGAGTGCACCAAGCAGCTTCTTCCCAGGAGCAGAAGCCCTCCCCGGCTTCTGCAAAGCCTTCAGCATGACGTTGGGGCTTTACAAGCGGACTCAGGGGCGGTGGGGGGTCGACTCAAGAATTTCAGCGCACAGTGGGCTCACTCACAGGTGGACCCCTGGATCCTGCAGATAGTATCTCAGGGTTACAGGTTGGAATTCGAGAAGTCTCCCCCTCGCCGGTTCCTAAAGTCTGCTCTGCCAACGTCTCCCTCAGACAGGGCGACGGTATTGGAAGCCATTCACAAGCTGTATTCTCAGCAGGTGATAGTCAAGGTACCCCTCCTACAACAGGGAAAGGGGTATTATTCCACACTATTTGTGGTACCGAAGCCGGACGGCTCGGTAAGACCTATTCTAAATCTGAAATCTTTGAACCTGTACATACAAAAATTCAAGTTCAAGATGGAGTCACTCAGAGCAGTGATAGCGAATCTGGAAGAAGGGGACTTTATGGTGTCCCTGGACATCAAGGATGCTTACCTGCATGTCCCAATTTGCCCTTCACATCAAGGGTACCTCAGGTTCGTGGTGCAAAACTGTCATTATCAGTTTCAGACGCTGCCGTTTGGATTGTCCACGGCACCTCGGGTCTTTACCAAGGTAATGGCCGAAATGATGTTTCTTCTGCGAAGAAAAGGCGTATTAATTATCCCTTACTTGGACGATCTCCTGATAAGGGCAAGGTCCAGGAAACAGCTGGGGGACGTAGTAGCACTAACCCAAGTAGTGCTGCAACAGCACGGGTGGATTCTGAATTTTCCAAAATCTCAATTGACCCCGACAACACGTCTGCTGTTCCTGGGAATGATTCTGGACACGGTTCAGAAAAAGGTGTTTCTTCCGGAGGAGAAAGCCAGGGAGTTATCCGAACTTGTCAGGAACCTCCTAAAACCAGGGAAAGTGTCTGTGCATCAATGCACAAGAGTCCTGGGAAAGATGGTGGCTTCTTACGAAGCGATTCCATTCGGCAGATTCCACGCACGAACTTTTCAGTGGGATCTGCTGGACAAATGGTCCGGATCGCATCTGCAGATGCATCAGCGGATAACCTTATCGCCACGGACAAGGGTGTCTCTTCTGTGGTGGTTACAGAGTGCTCATCTGTTAGAGGGCCGCAGATTCGGCATACAGGACTGGGTCCTGGTGACCACGGATGCCAGTCTGAGAGGCTGGGGAGCGGTCACACAGGGAAGAAACTTCCAGGGAGTATGGTCAAGCCTGGAGATGTCTCTTCACATAAATATACTGGAGCTAAGAGCGATTTACAATGCTCTAAGCCTGGCAAAACCCCTGCTTCAGGGTCAGCCGGTGTTGATCCAGTCGGACAACATCACGGCAGTCGCCCACGTAAACAGACAGGGCGGCACAAGAAGCAGGAGAGCAATGGCAGAAGCTGCAAGGATTCTTCGCTGGGCGGAAAATCATGTGATAGCACTGTCAGCAGTGTTCATTCCGGGAGTGGACAACTGGGAAGCAGACTTCCTCAGCAGACACGATCTACACCCGGGAGAGTGGGGACTTCATCCAGAAGTCTTCCACATGATTGTGAACCGTTGGGAAAAACCAAAGGTGGATATGATGGCGTCTCGCCTCAACAAAAAACTGGACAGGTATTGCGCCAGGTCAAGAGACCCTCAGGCAATAGCTGTGGACGCTCTGGTAACACCGTGGGTGTTCCAGTCAGTGTATGTGTTCCCTCCTCTGCCTCTCATACTAAAAGTACTGAGAATTATACGGCAAAGGGGAGTAAGAACGATACTCGTGGCCCCGGATTGGCCAAGAAGAACTTGGTACCCGGAACTTCAGGAGATGCTCACGGAAGATCCGTGGCCTCTACCTCTAAGACGGGACCTGCTTCAGCAGGGACCGTGTCTATTCCAAGACTTACCGCGGCTGCGTTTGACGGCATGGCGGTTGAACGCCGAATTCTAAGGGAAAAAGGCATTCCGGAAGAGGTCATTCCTACACTGGTAAAAGCCAGGAAGGAGGTGACTGCACAACATTATCACCGCATTTGGAGAAAATATGTTGCGTGGTGTGAGGCCAGGAAGGCCCCCACGGAGGAATTTCAATTGGGTCGATTCCTACATTTCCTGCAAACAGGATTGTCTATGGGCCTCAAATTGGGGTCCATTAAGGTTCAAATTTCGGCCCTGTCGATTTTCTTCCAGAAAGAATTGGCTTCAGTTCCTGGAGTCCAGACTTTTGTAAAAGGAGTACTACATATACAGCCCCCAGTTGTGCCCCCAGTGGCTCCGTGGGACCTTAATGTAGTTTTGGATTTTCTCAAATCCCATTGGTTTGAGCCACTCAAATCGGTGGATTTGAAATATCTTACATGGAAAGTAGCCATGCTACTGGCCCTGGCTTCAGCCAGGAGAGTGTCAGAATTGGCGGCTTTATCGTATAAAAGCCCATATCTGATTTTCCATTCGGACAGGGCAGAACTGCGGACGCGTCCTCAGTTTCTGCCTAAGGTGGTGTCAGCGTTTCACCTGAACCAGCCTATTGTGGTGCCTGCGGCTACTAGCGATTTGGAGGATTCCAAGTTGCTGGACGTTGTCAGGGCATTGAAAATATATATTTCAAGGACGGCTGGAGTCAGAAAATCTGACTCGCTGTTTATACTGTATGCACCCAACAAGCTGGGTGCTCCTGCTTCTAAGCAGACGATTGCTCGTTGGATTTGTAGCACAATTCAACTTGCACATTCTGTGGCAGGCCTGCCACAGCCTAAATCTGTCAAGGCCCATTCCACAAGGAAGGTGGGCTCATCCTGGGCGGCTGCCCGAGGGGTCTCGGCATTACAGCTCTGCCGAGCAGCTACGTGGTCGGGGGAGAACACGTTTGTAAAATTCTACAAATTTGATACCCTGGCTAAAGAGGACCTGGAGTTCTCTCATTCGGTGCTGCAGAGTCATCCGCACTCTCCCGCCCGTTTGGGAGCTTTGGTATAATCCCCATGGTCCTGACGGAGTCCCAGCATCCACTAGGACGTCAGAGAAAATAAGATTTTACTTACCGATAAATCTATTTCTCGTAGTCCGTAGTGGATGCTGGGCGCCCATCCCAAGTGCGGATTGTCTGCAATACTTGTACATAGTTATTGTTACAAAAAATCGGGTTGTTATTGTTGTGAGCCGTCTGTTCAGAGGCTCCTACGTTTGTCATACTGTTAACTGGGTTCAGATCACAAGTTGTACGGTGTGATTGGTGTGGCTGGTATGAGTCTTACCCGGGATTCAAAATCCTTCCTTATTGTGTACGCTCGTTTGGGCACAGTATCCTAACTGAGGCTTGGAGGAGGGTCATAGGGGGAGGAGCCAGTGCACACCACCTGATCCTAAAGCTTTATTTTTGTGCCCTGTCTCCTGCGGAGCCGCTAATCCCCATGGTCCTGACGGAGTCCCAGCATCCACTACGGACTACGAGAAATAGATTTATCGGTAAGTAAAATCTTATTTATTGCCATAATCATAAATCGAATGGATTTTGCCAATTTTGGCTGTAACTTTGCATCATCGTAATCGACACTGGAGTCAGAATCCGTGTCGGTATCTGTGTCAACAATCTGGGATAGTGGGCGCTTATGAGACCCTGACAGTCCCTGCAACATAGGATCAGGCATGGGTTGAAACCCTGACTGTCCCAAAGCTTCTGCCTTGTCTAATCTTTTGTGCAATGAGTTTACACTAGCATTTAAAACATTCCACATATCCATCCAATCAGCTGTCGGCGGAGACACCACATTCATTTGCTCCCGCTCCTCTCTAATATAGCCTTCTTCCTCAGACATGTTGACACACGTGTACCGACACACTACACACACAGGGAATGCTTTTTCTGAAGACAGTTTCCCCACAAGGCCCTTTGGAGAGACAGAGAGAGAGTATGCCAGCACACCCCCCAGCGCTATATAACCCAGGAATAAAACAGTAACTTAATGTTTGCCCAGTAGTGCTGCTGTATGTAATTTGCGAATTATGTGCCCCCCCCCCTCTTTTCAACCCTCTTGTCTAACGTGGTATAAGCAGGGTAGAGTCCGGGGAGCTTCCTCTCAGCGGTGCTGTGGAGAAAAAATGGCGCTGGTGAGTGCTGAGGGAGAAGCCCCGCCCCCTCGGAGGCGGGCTTCTGTCCCGCTTAAACTGTAAAATTGGTGGGGGCTTATACATATATAAAGTGCCCAGCTGTATATATGTTATATTTTTGCGAAAGAGGTTTATATTGCTGCCCAGGGCGCCCCCCCTGCGCCCTGCACCCTTACAGTGACCGGAGTATGTGAGGTGTATGGGAGCAAAGGCGCACAGCTGCAGTGCTGTGCGTTACCTCAGTGAAGATCATGAAGTCTTCTGCCGCCTCTGAAGTCTTCTTTTCTTCTCATACTCACCCGGCTTCTATCTTCCGGCTCTGCGAGGGGGACGGCGGCGCGGCTCTGGGACGGACGGCGAGGGTGAGATCCTGCGTACCAATCCCACTGGAGCTAATGGTGTCCAGTAGCCTAAGAAGCAGGACCTTGCAACTCAGATAGTAGGGCTGCTTCTCTCCCCTCAGTCCCTCGATGAGGGAGTCTGTTGCCAGCAGTGCTCCCTGAAAATTAAAAACCTAACAAAATACTTTCTGTCAGAAAGCTCAGGAGAGCTCCTGAAAAGCACCCAGTCTCCACTGGGTACAGTATCAAACTGAGGTCTGGAGGAGGGGCATAGAGGGAGGAGCCAGTGCACACCCAGAACTAAAGTCTTTCTTAAAGTGCCCATGTCTCCTGCGGAGCCCGTCTATCCCCATGGTCCTTACGGAGTCCCCAGCATCCTCTAGGACGTTAGAGAAAATAGGATTTTAATACCTACCGGTAAATCCTTTTCTCTTAGTCCGTAGAGGATGCTGGGCACCCGTCCCAGTGCGTACTGTGTCTGCAGTTATTAAATGGCCCTTAACTCCAGAACATTTATGTGGAGATGAAAACATCCAAGGAAGACTTGACCATCTTCCTTGGATGTTTTCCCCCTGTGTGACTGCTCTCCAGCCTCGAAGGGTTGCATCCGTGGTCCCTAGGATCCCGTCCTGGATCCCGAACCATCGCCCCTCTAGGTGGTGAGAACTGTGCAGCCACCAATGGAGTGAGATTCTGGTCTTGGAAGACAGGATTATCCTCCGGTGCATGTGTAGGTGGGATCCGGACCACTTGTCCAACAGGTCCCACTGGAACACTCTGGCATGGAACCTGCCAAACTGAATGGCCTCGTAGGCCGCAACCATCTTCCCCAGCAACTGAATGCATTGATGGATTAACACTCTTGCTGGTTTCAGAATTTGTTTGACCAGACTCTGGATCTCCAGAGCCTTTCCACTAGAAGAAAACCTCTTCTGTGTCCAGTATCACTCCCAAAAACAACAACCGCGTCATTGGGACCTACTGCGATTTTGGCAAGTTTAGGAGCCAACCATGTTGTTGATGAACTGTCAGGGAGAGTAGATGTTTTGCACCAACTGGTCCCTGGATCTCGCCTTTATCAGGAGATCATCCAAGTACGGGATAATTGTGACTCCTTGCTTGCGAAGGAGGACCATCATTTCCGCCATCACCCTGGTGAAAATCCTCGGAGCCGTGGACAGACCAAACGGCAACGTCTGAAATTGGTAATGACAATCCTGAATTGCAAACCTCAGGTAGCTTGATGCAGTGGCTAAATGGGAACATATAAGTAGGCATCCTTTATGTCTACCAAAACCATGAAATCTCCTTTATCCCCCGGACTGGAGATCACTACCCTGAGAGATTCCATCTTGAAATTGAATTTCTTTAGGTAGAAATTAAGGGATTTCAGATTTAAGATTGGTCTGACTGAGCCGTCCGGCTTCTGGACCACGAAGAGGCTTGAATAAAAACCTTCTCCCTGCTGACTAAGGCTGATTTGAACAATCGGTGAGGGGGAACGTCTTGAAACCCCCAGTTTGTACCCTTGAGACACTATTTGTAAAACCCACGAGTCCAGGTCCGAATGAATCTAGAACTGACTGAAGAGTTTTAGACGTGCCCCCCACTGGTGCGGGCTCCTGCAAGAGAGCCCCAGCGTCATGCAGTGGATTTGGCAGAAGCAGAGGACGATCTCTGCTCCTGCGATCTTGAAGAGGCTACAGACCTCTTCCCTCTTTTCCTTCCTCTACCTGCAAAGAAAGGGGAATCTTAACTTCTTGCATATCTATTGGGCCGAAATGACTGCGTCAGATAATGATGCGTCTTCATCCGTTGAGAGGGAACATAGGGCAAGAAGGATGACTTACCTGCGGGAGCTGCCGAGATCAAATTAACTAGGCCGTCGCCAAACAAGGCTTCACCTTCATAGGGAAGAGACTCCCTTTCTTCTTGGAGTCAGCATCAGCATTCCCTTGGTGAATCCACAATGCCCTCCTATCCGAGACTGCCATGAAATTGGCCCGTGAGCACTTGTGCCCGGTGTAGGATATTTAAATATGTGTAGTTTACTGTATGCAAGGGTTTAAAACCTTTTAGGAACTGAGATCTAAGGTGTATTACATGTAGTTTAAAAAAAACAAAAAAGGTTTATTTTATGGCAGTAGTTTCCAAACTGGGGTTCTTGCACTGGTAGCATAGTTTGGTGGTCCAGGACCAATTAAAATTATTTATACTTTATTAAATTGGCAAAACCATTCCCTCACAACATAACTGAACCTGAGGATGACATGCTATAAACACAATTTACTTAATTTTATATTTTTTTCTGAATTTCTCAATAAAAAAAACTTTGGCCTAGGGGTGCCGTGAAACAAATTTTGATACTCTAGGGCAGGGGTGTCAAACCCATGGGCCGCATGCCGCCCCCAATGCATCCTTTTGTGGCCCACAGGCCGGGGTCCGGCAGGGGTCCGACAGGGGTCCTTTTGTGGCCCGATCACCTTGCTTAGAGCGAGGGCAGGAGAGTGCAGCCAGAGTCTTTGCTTTCTATGTGCGGCACCATCTTCCCGAAGAGATCACCGGGAAGATAGTGCCCCTTCCACTGGCTACAGCACAGGTATACTGGGGTGGGGTAGCAAACGGGGGCCCCAATGGGCCCCTCCAGCAGTCCCTCTACCAAAACACGTCTTTTGGTGGTTTTGCGGTGTTGTTATAACTACATGGTGACGATACTGTAGCACAGAGATTTTCAACCATTTACAACTCACGTCACACAGAACAAGATTTAAATATTGACAAGGCACACTGAAATATAATGGTGATGCATGGTGCAGTATCGTGTCCTAGGATGTCATGTCGCAGCTTCTCCATAGGTAACGCCTGAACAGGCCCGGTGACAGGGGGGACAAAGGGGACACTTGTTCAGGGCTCCAAGTATTAAGAACAGAAATAATGGGGCCACAGTGCCAATATTGCTTTTTAAAGTGTATCCACCAACTGCTCAATTTAAGCAGGAAAACAATTAACAGGCCAACTAAACCCTCCCCCCTCCTTTTACCCCATCACTTTGTCCAGTCCCTGTGGTCAATACTGTATTGCCATTATTATGCATGTTGCTGTGCTGGCCCTTTTCTGAATGTCCCTGCCACCGCCACCGAAGAGCTGGATTGCCCAGTATGAAAACCACCTGCCGGCCTCACTGACGGTCCGAGTCAAAGGCTCCATTTTTTTTAAAGATCCCTCTGCCAAGTTAAGGGGGGGTTGAGGGGGCCCCAGAGATATCAGTGCACTGGGCCCCGAGATTTCTGTTGCTGGCCCTGACCCTCAGGGGCGTATCTACCCCTTGGCCAGGATGGCACTTGCCAGGGGCACCATCCAGATGTGCCAACCGTGGCTAAGGGATAGAGTTCTGATGTCTCGAAAGTGCGCTATGGCAATCAGCGTGGGACTGACCAATTAGACGGTGAGGGAAGGATACTGAAATTGTCCCAACCCTGTTACAGTTTGAAACGCCCCTCAACTGCTGTCCACTGCTTCACTCCTAGCTCTGCCCCTTTGAAATTATTAATCCCTACCCCCCGGTAGGCGGAGTTCTCCAGGCCCATACTCAGGAGTCACCACTGCTGTACATTATGTGCCGGTTGTAGAGGCAGAGCGGGGAACATCAGAGAACGCCACAAATTACACAGTGGGCAAGGAGATGGCTGGAGACAGCTGCACAGCCATGCCTTGCAAGTTCGAGAGAGCTGTTGAATTTCAGCACTTCAAGTCAGAGCCTGCCCCCTGCTGCCCAAGCAGTCCGTGACAGTTAGTGTCGAGGAGGGGGGGATTTGTGCATGTGTGCTATCAGTGTGTGTGTGGGGGGGGTGGAGGATGTGTGTGACTGTGAGGGAGCTGTCAGTGTCAGTGGGGAGAGGAGCAGGAGGGAGTTGTCAGTGTGTGGAAGTGATGAGAGTTGTCAGTACTGGGGAAATGTGTGTGTGTGTGTGTGTACTAGATTTAGGAGTGTGTGTTTGTGAGAGGTTTCAGTTGGGGAATTAGAGTTCATACAGTAATTAAATGTTTTCATATTGAGAACTACATCTCCCAGCATATACAGTGTGCTGGGAAAGCTAACAAGCTTTATTTAAAAGTTTAAAAAACATTGCTTTTATGACTGCAATGGTTAAAAAGGGAGAGCTATAAATCAATTTATTAGTGAATGATCGCAGTTTGAGCTGTTACATTTTACTGAACCACCTATCCCTCCACACTCACTACCTGTCCTCAGGATACATTTACCATCCCGGCAGACGGTATACCGGCGGTCATTTGACCGATGTTGGAATCCTGACACCACTTGGGAGACTGGTGCCGGCACACAGACAGCCAACATCCCGAAGGCGAGTATTGGAGGGAGGGTTAGGACCGGGGGAGCGGGTGTTAGGGAAGGCACTAGGAGGGGGGGGGGGTTAGTCCTAGCTGCCACCCCCTGAGGGTTAGCCCTATCCGCCACCCCCCCAGAGGGTTAGGATTAGGTATCATGTGACTGCTGGAATCCCGAGCGCCGGATGCCATACCCAACCCCCTTTACTTTTTCAGGCATTTCTATCTCTCCTCTCTCTATGGTGTTCCGATTGCCCACTTTCCCTTGTGCTTTTCTCTCTCTCTCTCTCTCTCTCCTTTGTTTAGAGCATCAGTTTCTGTAGTCCACTTTATCCTTATTTTTTCCAGTGTTTCACTATCTCTCTGATGTAATGAGGATGTATGGTCTAGAGGGATCAGTAATGCATTGTACTGTATAGAGGCGTCAGGGATGTAGCGTAGGGTATAGAGGCGTCAGGGATGTAGCGTAGGTTATAGAGTCATCAGGAATGTAGCGTAGGGAATAGAGGCATCAGGGATGTAGCGTAGGGTATAGAGGCGTCAGGGATGTAGCATAGGGAATAGAGGCGTCAGGGATGTAGCGTAGGGAATAGAGGCGTCAGGGATTTAGCTTAGGGAATATAGGCATCAGGGATGTACTAGCAGGTATATAGAGGTCAGTGTACTGTATAGAGGGGTCAGTAATGCAGTGATGGTTATAGAAAGGTCAGTGATGTAGTGTAGGGTATAGAGGGGTCAGTTATGTAGTGTGGGGTAAAGAGGGGTCAGTAAAGATACTAAGCTGAAGTACTTAGAACACTTCTTGAATTAAGACACAACCTGCAAGAAAAAGTATGCAATATGGGTGAAAAGGCAAATGTCAGAGGTCTGATACAAGTAACCAGCTCCACACCTTGCACCACATAGCGTTATGTTAAACTGGGATATGTTCTTTTTTGGTGTGTGTGTGTGTGTGTGTGTGTGTGTGTGTGTGTGTGTGTGTGTGTGTGTTTGTGTGTGTGTGTGTGTGTGTGTGTGTGTGTGTGTGTGTGTGTGTGTGTGTGTGTGTGTGTGCGGGGGGGGGGGGGGGGGGGGGGGGGGGGGGTGCCAAAGGAAATTTTTGCCATTGGCTCCTTTGGTCTAGAACCAGCCCTGATCACAAAATATTTTTGTCTAAGCAGACTGGACACTGATCAGCGTTGGCTCATTCTCAGCCCCCCGCCCAGCCTCTGCTGCCAACAGACTGCTATTAGCTAGTTAACCTACTGCCTTCCCTATCTATGACACAGACTGCTGCTAATGCTACCAGACTGTTCCCAGTGGCTTCACGCCAACAGTGAATCCCAGCCGATGATGTAGGGCAGCGTGTGGGGGAGGGGGTCAGTTGCTGTGGCTCCAACATGGTAACCGCCAATGGACTGCAATGCTTTATCGAAAGGGGGGGCGCCAGTCCCTTACTTTGCCAGGGGCGCTTGGACCCCTAGCTACACCTCTGTTGACCCTAACCGATACCCCTAAACTAACCATAATTCCTGCAGTAAAAATCCATGTTTCTATGTATATAGGGGGTCATTCCGAGTTGATCGCATGCTGCCGTTGTTCGCTGCGTAGCAATCAGTTGAAAAAAAATGGCTAATCTGTGCATGCGCATGCTCCGTAATGTGCATGCGCATCGTACGGGTACAAAGTCCATTGTGGTTTTGCACTAGTTCTAGCGATTATTCCAATCACAGAACAGGCCACAAGGAGATTGACAGAAAGAGGGCGTTTCTGGGTGTCAACTGACCGTTTTCAGGGAGTGCTTGGAAAAATGCAGGCGTGGCAGAAGAAATGCAGACGTGGCTGGGCATTCGCTGGATGGGTGCGTGACATCAAAAGCCGTCCCTCGGTTGTTAGAATCAACGCACACGAAGTGTAACTACAGTGCTGGTCTTATTTTGAAACGATTTTGCAGGCGCTCTGCTGCTCAAGTGTTCGCACTTCTCCAAAGTGAATATACACTCTCCAGTGGGCAGCGACAATGCGTTTGCATGGCTGCTAAAAACTGCTAGCGAGCAATCAACTCAGAATGACCCCCATAGTGTATTGCAAGAAAATATCTGTAAATCCAATGGTACCGTAAGTGCGGTATATACTCGCACTTCTTTGCGGGGTGAGAACATCTCCCCTAAGTGAAGTCAGCCCTATGAATAGAGTTTGTGTGATCCCTGTGCAGCAGTCACAGAAAGGGTTCATCTCTGCAGTTTGTCACTCAAATTACATTGCTGCATTTTTTCTAGAAGTGGATCTGAGAGCTGTTACCCGCAGACCAGCTACAATAATTATCCTGGGTACTCACTAGACCAGTGGTTCTCAAACTGCACCCTGGGGTGCCTCAGGACACTTGCAGGGGTGCCTTGGATTGGTGGTCCAGGACCAATTCAAAATATTTATAGTTAGTGTTATAGGCAAAACCAGTGCTGTTGGCTGGCAATCATAACATATGTGCACAAGCAGAAGCAAATCCTGTCCCCTACCAAAGGGCCAGTGCTAGGGTGTTTGGCGCCTCCCTGCAAACTATTAATTTGGGCCCTCTCTCCAATACTTAATAAAGGGACAGTGCGCTCCTTAAAAAAAGAAGGTGTGGTATCACAAGGAAGGGGCATGGCCACACAATAGCACCCCAAATCAAAATACGCCACACAGTAGCACTATCTTATTGTCATTACACCGCATGTAATAATAATAATAATAATACCCACAGTCGCAGTGCCCTTTATACACATAACCACCATATCAGTGCAGCTTACACACATAATGCCAACAGTAGCAGTGCCCCTTCTACACATGCCCACGGTGGCAATCCTTTACATGGCAAATATCAACCTGGTTTTGCCATGTAAAGGATTGCCACTTTAAAAACAAACAATCAAAAAAAAAAAAAAAAAAACAACAGGAAAAAACACAAAATCTCTCACTTTCTGATTCTCACACCCTATTACATTCCTCCCTATATATTTAAATGTTTCTATTACTGTATGTTCCCTCTTCCCTTCTCCAAACTATACACATCAACATTTTTTAGTATTTCCAGGTAAGTTTTGTGATGTAGGCCATGCACAATTTTAGTTGCCCTAATGTATTTACAGCCTTCTGGAGATATGGCTTCTGGAACTGAACACAGGATTCTAAATGTGGCTGTACCAAGGACCTATACAGTGGCATTACAGGTTGAGTATCCCTTATCCAAAATGCTTGGGACCAGAGGAATTTTGGATATCGGATTTTTCTGTATTTTGGAATAATTGCATACCATAACGAGATATTATGGTGATGGGACCTAAATCTAAGCACAGAAGGCATTTATGTTTCATATACACCTTATACACACAGCCTGAAGGTCATTTTAGCCAATATTTTTTATAACTTTGTGCATTAAACAAAGTGTGTGTACATTCACAGAATTCATTTATGTTTCATATACACCTTATACACACAGTCTGAAGTTCATTTAATACAATATTTTTAATAACTTTGAGTATTAAACAAAGTTTGTGTACACTGAGCCATCAAAACACAAAGGTTTCACTATCTCAGTCTCACTCAAAAAAGTCCGTATTTCGGAATATTCCGTATTTCGGAATATTTGGATATGGGATACTCAACCTGTATTACTTTTTTCTGCTACTGGTTCTTTAACCTATGCAAACAAGCATCTGACTTGCCTTTCCTATTGCTTTGTTACATTGCTTACCTGAAATAGTAATACTTAGATAGCTTTCCTCTTGCCATTATAATGCCCTTAATATTATAGTTAGCCTTTGCATTTTTGAGACGTGTATGATTTTGCATTTTTTGGCATTAAATGTTGCCATGTTCTTGACCATTCCTCTAGTCCTGCAGGGGGGGGGGGTATATAATATGTGCAGAGAGAGTTAGATTTTGGTGCGGTGTGTTCAAACTGAAATCTAAATTGCAGTGTAAAAACAAAACAGCCAGTATTTACCCTGCACACAAACAATATAACCCACCTAAATCTCTCTGCAAATGTTATATCTGCCCCCCCCCCCCCCCCCCATCCGGGGAGTAGATTTAAATCCAATTAAGATAGTTACTAGCAATTTGTGTCCACTTCCACCTCTTACTCTTGTAGCTGCTCTGCATGGGACTGATCTGATGCCACTGTCCTTTTAGGGACACAGCAATTTGCTAAGTCCGAGGCTGCCACCTACAGGAAGTCTCTCACAAAGTAGACGTGATTCCACACCAGTATTCTGAAGGTTCCAAGAGATAATTCATAATAATAATAATACTACAGTACCAGTATAACATCTAATATACACGTATGATTCGTGTTGTAATTAAAGGGTCTGGTGGTGCACCCAGAGTCAGAAACAAACTAGGAAAAGAGGAAAATACAGAAGACTCTTGTGTGGGTGCACTCTTTTTTTATGTATATGTTAATATGAAGATATTAAGACATAACTTTTATTTTTAATTATTCTAAGAAAAAATCCACACTTGTGTTATCCACCACAATTAATTCTGTATTGCTACATACAATTATGATTCAGCCCACCAGCTTCTCTGAAAGATGCCATATCTGTTGATGTGACTGATCAAACTGTACAGGTTGGGGTGTGTATAGGCCACAACCAGTGTTACAATCTTTAAAGAAAATTGGAAATGTTCTGGTTAGTCTATATTGGTAGACTCCAGGAGGGATGTAGACACTATTGCTCTACATCCTGTTCCTATCCAACCAGCACAAGCTCTGCATGTATTAATAGGACCTCAGAGGGTCAATGTACCAAGATGTTATGTGTGTGTATATATACATCTATACATACATGCGCTAACACCTGGACATACACTGATGTACCCACACCTAATATCCATACATACACGCCCTGACACCTGGACATACACCAACATTCCCACACCTGCATCTATACATACACATGCTGACACCTGGACATACACCAACATACAAGCACCTGCATCTATATATACACGCGCTGACAAATGGACATACACCGACGTACCCACACTTGCATCTATACATACATGCACTGACATCTGGACATACAAGCACCTGCATCTATACATACACGCGCTGACACCTGAACCTACACTGACCTTCCCACACCTGCATCTATACATACACATTCTGACACCTGGACATACACAGACGTACCCACACCTGCATCTATACATACACGCGTTGACACCTGGACGTACACTGACGTACACACACCTACATCTATATATGCATGGATGCAAATGTGGGTACGTCTGTATACGTCCAGGTGTTAGCATGTGTATGTATAGATGTTAGGTGTGGGTACATCAGTGTATGTCCGTGCCACAGCACCTCCGTGCCACAGCACCTCCGTGCCTCAGTACCTCCGTGCCTCAGTACCTCCGTGCCTCAGTACCTCCGTGCCTCCGTACCTCAGTACCTCCGTGCCTCAGTACCTCCGTGCCTCAGTACCTCCATGCCTCAGTACCTCCGTGCTTCCAGCACCTCTGTGCCACAGCACCTCCGTGCCTCAGCACCTCCGTGCCTCAGCACCTCCGTGCCTCAGCACCTCCGTGCCTCAGTACCTCCGTGCCTCAGTACCTCCGTGCTTCCAGCACCTCAGTATCTCCGTGACTCAGCATCTCCGTGCCTCAGTACCTCCGTGCCTCAGTACCTCCGTGCTTCCAGCACCTCAGTATCTCCGTGACTCAGCATCTCCGTGCCTCAGCACCTCAGTGCCTCAGCATCTCCGTGCCTCAGTGCCTCAGTACCCCCGTGCTTCCAGCACCTCCGTGCCACAGCACCTCCGTGCCACAGCACCTCCGTGCCTCAGTACCTCCATGCCACAGCATCTCCGTGCTTCCAGCACCTCCGTGCCTCAGCACCCCTACGCACCCCAGTGTCTCTACGCACCCCAGTGTCTCTACGCATCTCCAAGCACCTCAGTGTCTCCAAGCACCTCAGTGTCTCCAAGCACCTCAGTGTCTCCAAGCACCTCAGTGTCTCCAAGCACCTCAGTGTCCGCAAGCACCTCAGTGTCCGCAAGCACCTCAGTGTCTCCAAGCACCCCGTGCCCTTTAGCACAATTATACCTGGTATTCTTCACTGATTCATCAGTGCCTTTCCAGTTCTGTCTTTCAGGAGACCTTCAGCATGCCTCCTGTCTGCCGACCTAATCCTGCATGAGGAGAACCTAGATTCGGCCATCTCTGCTGCGGTTCCTCTTCCCAGTCACCGGAGGAAACCCAGAGTCCACAGCATTTCCAAACCAGGTCAGTGGTAGTATTCACATAATCCTCCAGTCGCCCGCACAGACTTCACTACACCGGGTTCACAGAAACCTCAGTCATGACACTCAGATGCGAGGAGGGGACGGGCGGTAGGTCCTCTGTGAGTACACTACACAGTCAAAATTAACTCTGACTCCTCACAACAGTGTGGACTGCAGGCGACGTCAGATGCCAATTTGGGTGTGCTTGCCGCACTACCTGCCCATCAAGCCCAACGTGGCATTTTGTATTAGGAACCCTATAACAGCATTCCGACATCCCTCCCTATACACTGCCGCTCTCATACATCCGTACACCGCCACTCTCATACATCCGCACACTGCCGCTCTCACACAACTGTACACTGTTGCTCTCATACCCACCACCCCAGGTACAGGTTCGCATACGTGGGCGCACAAGTGCTGCCCATCGCAGTCCCCCGTACCTGGAGGAAGTATTTGTCATCAAAGGTGAAGAAATTTTTTGTTAGAACGAATTCTAAGAGCTGTATAAGGAAGTTGTTAAAGTCTTGGTGTACACCCATATCTAGAAAATATTGCACTGCTTTGATCCCATTGTCATGGCTAATACTAGTGTACAAGGATTCAACATCGCAGACACATAACCAAGTATTTGATGAGAGAGTTATTCCTTCCAACTTATTAAGGATATCCATAGTATCCATTATTATTTATCACAACTAAAATTAAATACTTACCTGTGTAAGAGTACTCCATTTATTACATCTAAAAAAGAATACTTACCTGTGTTCGGATAGATCATATGGTTCCTTTCTTGGATAAGAGATGTTTCTCATATGGGAAGTATAGAATGGTAAGGCACATTATATGGGGCATGATAGAAAAATTATTATTGTTATTTCAAATAAATAATAATTCATCATTTTTTATCACTATGGAGCTAATCCACATCTTATTTTGTCTACATTATATCAAACAGTATGTTCATAATCTTTTATTCAATCTCAATAAGGGGTATAGAATACGCAATATCGGGGGAATATTTTGGAAGCTTTTTCGTTTAATTAATATATGTATGGATCCTATATCAATGTTATGTACGGATTATAAATGAATACAGGATATCTTTGTGGCACAAGATAACCTGCCACTAAAAGTATATATCACCAGTCACTTTCACTATGTCACTATTAGAAGTATATATTACTGATCACCTTCACTATGTCCACATGACAGATTAATAAAGAGCGTATCTAACATACTCTGCAGCCTGGGGATATATATTTCTCCTCACACTTTATATTAAGTAACATTACACTAATACCACACATTAAAATCACATGCACTTATTACATGATGTAATTTTTAATGGATAGTTTTTTTGCTTTTTTCACTTTGATGTTTTAATTTAGTATGGAGTGTGTCACCAAAAAAATTTTTGCACATGTATCCACGTGCACGTTATCATTATCCACATTAATTATACATATTCACACATTTTATTTTATTTTTCTCACTTAGGTTAAGTCTTGTATTTGTAGTGCAATACATTCCATCCTATTGGGGCTATGTTTTGCACTCATTTATTATTATGTATTTATCTATTTGAAGACACATATATTTTTGATAATATGGTATATACACTTATATATCGATAATGGAAATCTTTCCCCGCATTTTTTATTGTCAGTACAGAAGTAATACATTGTTACCTTTTATCATTACATACATATGTATATTTAAACCGTTTGAGACAGTGTGTCATAATGTGGGCAATAATGGATGGATGGTTTAACTGCAGACTAATAGATAAGATTAATCATATATATCTTGCTTCATCATGGTAGAGTATCTAACATTAACACATAGACACATGTGCTAACCATATACCCATTAACTCCCAATTATGGGGAATGTTACTCTCAGCATGTAATCAATGCCGCGGCTGTGGAATTCAGCTGACGGCATTTACGAGTGTTCGACTTAGCGGCTCAGGAACGGATGAACCGCTAACGGCTCTCTTGTCTTGGTCTGGTTTGAAATGACTGAGATGAGCGGGCATTGGCTGGCTACGCTTCTCACGCCCTATCACTGTTCCCCTTCTCCTATAAAACTTTCTAGTCCGGCGGGCGCCGTTTACTATAGTGCCCTGAGGAAGCTCGTTAGGAGTGAAATGCGCATAGGCTTTAGCTATGTGCTCCCGTTTCAGTATTCATGTTTAATGTTGTGCTAATGATATATAGTATACCTATGAGACCTATAGTGTGGCAATAGAAGCCAAACCTGCATATAGTAGAGAGGAGTCTGCTAATACATTTATATACCTGAAGCTCCTTTTATATACTGTGGGATAGCTGACACTATTAATAGATAATAGAGATCTTAGGGGTTAGAGATCAGTTTGAAAATATATTCATACACTGTTAATTTGTGTGCTGTGGGAGAGCTGATATTAATAATAAATAAGTGTGACCACAGGTGTCAATGCCAGGCACTGGATTGTCCCTGTATTTAGTGGATATTTAACGTCATTGTATGTACACTGCAGTCTGCTGACAAATTGGGGCATGACCCTCTGGGACATGTATAATCTATAACATATCTGATTATGACCTCTAATACTTAAATGTTATTAACATGCCCAGCATGGACATAATTTAATTCTTGCAGAGCATCAGTAATGACTGCTGCTTAAATACATACGTTATACCATCTCACATGAACAGTGTGGAACACTATGGTATACTATTAACATCACATGGGATATAGTTTAATCCATTTACCTTGTACATGTATCTGAGCATCAGTAACAATAGTAACTGAGGTCAGAGAGCACTTTAATTGCAATAGTTAGCTGTGAATAAAGGTCAGTGGAATTATCCCTATTAGTCCCCTCTAACACAATAATATATCAGCATTTCCTGCACCATATGACATCTCAGAGTTTCAGGCAAAGGTTACATATTCAGCAACCTTGTTTCACTCCTTAATTCATAATATCAGAAACAAGTAACCATATTCACAGCCTAAGGGGCAGGAGTGGAGATCTTGTGTTGCATATTCTTACTTAAATATAATCTGGTTACAATTTATGTAACAGTTTGCAACTTTCTAGCGAGACAGCAGATCTCCCTCTATCACAGCATAGCAGGCTCAAATGAATACAAAAACTGCAGGTCTCATATAAGTATAGCACTGTTACAGTGCTGCGCAAATATATGTGTGCAAGTGCACAACTGTAATAAACACAATAAAATATATGAAGGGAGACACACATTAGCTTTGTTTTTAAATCTTTATTCACATTAGTTTACTTTCTGTCACCCTCTATTTATTCTTTATTTTATGAATTTTAATATTTCGCTCTATTTTCAATAAAGGACAATTGAGTCCCGTATAAATACACAATTAAATAAACCTCTATAGTAATTAAGATCACTGAGCATTCAAGCCCCTACTTGATACTATTATTGGGGATATATGTGTGTCATAATAATAATTGTATTAATGATTCAGTAGTTGGATGAGTGCACCTTAAATGTATCTGGTTTCTTTTTCTTTTCCCCCTCCTATGGGGATTTGACTCCATAACTTTGCTTCCTGGCTTCCTCACTTCCTCTCTTCTGACATTCCCACCATTATCCTAGGCGATTTCAACATCCCTATTGACATCCCCACACAATCCCCTGCCTCTAAACTCCTTAACCTCACCTCTTCACTTGGTCTCTCCCAGTGGACCTCCTCACCCTCCCATGTGAATGGGAGCTCACTGGATCTGGTCTTCACTCACCGCTGTGATATTTCTGATTTTTCCAACTCCCCATTTCCCCTCTCTGACCACCACCTGCTCTCCTTCAACCTATCTCTCTCGACTTCCCCATCTCTACCTCCTAAGGCTACCATCACTAAGCGTAACATTGAAGCTATTGACACCACATTCCTTTCCTCCCTGTTTGACTCACTTCTCTCTCCTATTCTCTCTCTCTCATGCCCTGAACAAGCCACTTCCACATACAATGCTTCCCTTACTTCTGCTCTTGACTCTGTTGCTCCACCAACCACTATTCACCCTTGCAAATTAACACCTCAACCCTGGCACACCAAATGCACCAGATATCTGCAAAAATGCTCATGTACTGCTGAGCGACACTGGAGGAAATCACGCTCTAAGGCAGACTTCCTCCATTTCAAACTTATGCTCTCATCCTTCAGTGCTGCCCTTTCTCTTGCTAAACAGTCATACTTCAAGAACCTCATCTCCTCCCAGTCTTCCAACCCCCGGCGCCTCTTTGCCACTCTCAACTCACTCCTCTGCCCACCTCCACCTCGTCTCCCTTCCTCACTCTCTGCTCTTGACTTTGCCACTTACTTCACATCCAAAATTGACTCCATACATCAGGACATCACATCACACCAGACTATCAGTAACCAGCCTTCTCCCATCCCTTACCAACCCTCCCCATCCCTCGCACCAACTCTGTCATCTTTCTCCCATGCATCTGGAGAGGAAGTCATGGCCCTCATTCGTTCCTGTCCCCTCACCACCTCCCCACTTGACCCTATCCCCTCCCGCCTCCTTTGCCACCTCTCTTCTTCTGCTTGTTCCCATCTTTCCCACCTTCTCAATCTCTCCCTCTCATCAGGCACTGTCCCCTCTGCCTTCAAGCACGCTCTCATCTCTCCTATTCTTAAAAAACCTACCCTTGATCCAAACACTCTATCCAACTACCGACCCATCTCTCTCCTCCCTTTTGCCTCCAAACTCCTTGAGCGTATTGTCTACAACCGCCTTACTTCCTTTCTTTCCTCACACTCACTGCTTGACCCATTCCAGTCTGGCTTCCGTCCTCTCCACTCCACTGAAACTGCCCTTACAAAAGTATGCAATGACCTCCATGCTGCTAAATCTAAGGGACACTACTCTCTACTTATTCTACTTGATCTCTCTGCTGCTTTTGACACTGTGGACCATCCTCTCCTACTGCAAATCCTTCACTCCATTGGTCTGCGTAACACTGCCCTCTCTTGGTTGTCGTCCTACCTTTCTGACCGTTCATTCTCTGTCTCCTCTCATGACTCCACCTCCCCCTCACTTCCACTAACTGTAGGGGTACCCCAAGGTTCTGTCCTTGGTCCTCTTCTCTTCTCTCTCTATACGTCCTCACTAGGTAAGCTCATTAGTTCTTTTGGTTTCCAATATCATCTCTATGCTGATGACACTCAAATCTATCTTTCCTCTCCAGACCTCTCCCCTACTCTCCTCACTCGTATCTCCAACTGTCTCTCTGCTATCTCTTCCTGGATGTCCCAGCGCTTTCTTAAACTTAACATGTCTAAGACCGAGCTGATCATCTTCCCTCCCTCCCGCATAATCTCACCTCCTACAATCTCATTATCTATTGATGGCACTACTATCTCCTCTACCCCCCAAGCGCGCTGTCTTGGAGTAATCCTTGACTCCTCCCTCTCCTTCAAACGACACATTCAGCACCTCTCACAAACCTGCCGTTTTCATCTAAAAAATATTTCCAGGATCAGACTTTTTCTGACCCAGGATGCTACTAAGACTCTTATCCACTCACTGGTCATCTCCAGACTGGACTGCTGTAATCTCTTCCTGACTGGCATTCCTGACAAATACCTCTCTCCACTCCAATCTATCCTCAATGCTGCTGCCCGGCTCATTTTCCTCACCAAACGCACTACGTCCACCTCTCCTCTCTTACTAGTCCTTCACTGGCTCCCCTTCCCTTTCAGAATCCATTTCAAGCTTCTCACACTTGCTTACAAAGCCCTCACCCACTCCTCTCCCATCTACATCTCTGATCTTATCTCGCTTTACACTCCCACCCGTCCTCTTCGCTCTGCTAATGCACACCGACTCTCCTGCCTACGGATTACTTCCTCCCACTCCTACCTCCAAGATTTTTCACGTGCTGCACCACTTCTCTGGAATTCCCTACCTCTCCCCCTCAGACTCTCCACCTCTCTACAAAACTTCAAACGGGCTCTCAAGACCCACTTCTTCACCAAACCCAGCCAAATCTCATCCTAAACCTCTGTTCCATGCTCTCTATGTACCCCATCTGTCTCACCCCTGTCTGTCTACCCCTCTCTTTTAGAATGTAAGCTCTCACGAGCAGGGCCCTCTTCCCTCATGTGCTTACTCTTTTCTTACTTTAATAATCTTCAGCTGCACCAAATCCAGCAGTCTTCTGCCACCTGATACTTATTCCAGTGTCATCTGCTGATGTAGCTATGTTTATTTACCCTGTACTTGTCCTATATTGTCGTCAACTGTAAGTTGCTGTTTTCCTGTTTGATTATTTGTTTATGTACTCTGTAATTGGGCACTGCGGAACCCTTGTGGCGCCATATAAATAAAGGATAATAATAATAATAATAAATAATATAATATATAGCATTACGGTACAGTAGGCCACTGCTCTACCTACCTCTGTGTCGTCAAGTATACTATCCATCCATACCTGTGGTGCATTTTAGAAAAAAACATGTCTCGGCAGAGCAATCTATAAATCCATCATTTTTCAGACAGCAACAGTGGGTATTGTAATAGTCACCCAATCCATCACTTTTATAGGGTTACATGCACCCACATGCTACAGCCTGTCTCAATAATTTTACTGTCACGCTGTGTGTGTTTGTGTTTTTATTTGGGTATTTTTTGTTGTTGTAGAACTACAGGTACCAGCAAGCCCGTTATTTCCCCGCCTGCTGGTACTTGAGGTTCTCCAAGTACCAGCAAGCGGGGGAGGCTTGCTGGGCCTTGTAGTTCCACAACGAAAAAACAATATTCTTTTTTTACACACATGGCTATCAGCCCGGCACCCACCACCCAGGGGTGCTGGGGACAGCCTCGGGCTTCACCCCTGGCCCTTGGGTGCCTCGAGGGGAGGAACCTCTTGATTTAAGGGGTCCCCACTCCTCCAGGGGGTTCACTACGGCTGGCCGGCGGTCGGGCTCCCGGCGCCCAGCATACCGGCGCCGGGAGCCCGACCGCCGGCTGACCGACAGTGTGGCGAGCGCAAATGAGCCCCTTGCGGGCTCGCTGCGCTCGCCACGCTACGGGCATGGTGGCGCGCTAAGCGCGCCACACTATTTTATTCTCCCTCTATGGGGGTCGTGGACCCCCACGAGGGAAAATAAGTGTCGGTATGCCGGCGGTCGGGCTCCCGGCGCCGGTATACTGAGCGCCGGGAGCCCGACCGCCGGTATACAGAAGACCACCCCCTCCAGGGAACCCCGGCCAGGGGTGACTAGTTGGAGGGGTAATGCCAGGGCCGCAGGGACCTACATAAAAGTGTCCCCCGGCTGTGGCATTATCTCTCTGGCTAGTGGAGCCCGGTGCTGGTTTTAAAAATATGGGGGACCCCTACATCTATTGTCTCACGTTTTTTTGGAACCTGGACCGGTCTAAGAGCCCGGTGCTAGTTGTCTAAATACGGGGAACCCCTGTCCAATTTTTCCCCCAGTATTTAAATAACCAGGACCGGCTCAAAGAGCCCGAGGCTGGTTATACTAAGGAGGGGGGACCTCACACATTTTTTTTTAACCCATTCAGACCCTTCTCCTTTAAGTTAATGGAAGCCCTGGACAACAAAATTGCATTCATGTCCTCCTCCCTCACCCTTCCCAGTCCCAAACACTCATTTTTTTTTTCTTTAAAAATTTATAATATATAACGAGAACAATGAGCAGGCAGGCAGCGGGCATTGGCGGCATCGGACTGAGATAGAAATTAGTGGTGGAGGGCTGGGTCAGTTGATTGTGGGCGAGTTTGTAAGCCATTGGCGGTGGCAGCGGGTATCGGCTCAGAGGCAGTAGCGGGCATTGGCTAAGGGTCATCGGCAGGATTCGGCGGACATTATGGCTGTAGTGCCTCACTAGCCACTGACCTCACCGCACGCCACTGTGGGACAGATGTAACATGCAGAGAGAGGTAGATTTGGGAGGGGGAATGTCCTAGCATAACTGTTAATTGCAGTGTAATACTGTAATTCAGCTGTGCAGCATTTGTGGCTAAATGTCAAAGAAGCCAGTATTTACCCTGCATGCAAAACAATAAATGTATTTGAACATACCTCCCAACTATCCCAATTTTTGCAGGACAGTCACTTTTTGGGGGAATGTCCAGCTAACCCAAACAACCCCCCCCCCCTTCCCATGGGGAAGGTGGGGGGGGGGGTGGAAGGCTCCCTGTAGCTTGTTGCTCTGCAAATATGCACATTGTGGGTAATTCAGACCTGATCGCTAGGGTGTGTTTTTTGCATCCCTGTAATCAGGTAGTTGCCGCCTACAGCGGAAGGGAAAATTTGCTGTGCAGGTGTGTGATCACATGTGCACAAGAGCTGCACAGCTCAGCACTTACTCAGCCATTGAGGTGACGTCACAAATCCTCCCACAAAACGCCGGGTCCCTCCAGTGTTTTTCCGGACACTCCCTAGAAACATTCAGTTGCCACCCACACAAACACCCTCTTCTTGTCAATCTTCTTGTGATCTCCGGACCGTCGCACTTACGCATTGTGGCGCATACGCATGTGCAGTGCAGACCAGATTGCCCGCTGGGTGAAAATAAATTGAAGCGATCTGGTCTGAATAAGCCTCAATGTCTATTCACGGGAGACAGAGGGGCTGGGGCATGGCCAGCAGCTCACAGAGCACCTATAATGACAAAAATGGGAGACATGGCTCATGATCGCGATATACCTGCGAAGGTACGCCCTCTACTGATTGACAGGCAGAGGCATTCGCATTTTCTGCGGGGCACCCGGAGAAAATGTAGGCACACGCACAGGATGGACCCTGCGTATATGCCCCCATCCTCTTCATAGTTTTTGCGGTTGGAACGCGTATTACGATCCAAACTGTATTAGGCCCTATATGTCTTATATACACGAGCAGTGTGAAAACATCAATCGATGGGGGTAATTCCAAGATGATCGCAGCAGGAATTTTGTTAGCAGTTGGGCAAAACCATGTGTACTGCAGGGGAGGCAGATATAACATGTGCAGAAAGAGTTAGATTTGGGTGAGTTATTTTGTTTCTGTGCAGGGTAAATACTGACTGCTTTATTTTTACACTGCAAATTAGATTGCAGATTGAACACACCACACCCAAATCTAACTCTCTCTGCACATGTTAAATCTGCCTTCCCTGCAGTGCACATAGGTGGTCATTCCGAGTTGTTCGCTCGGTAATTTTCTTCGCATCGCAGCGATTTTCCGCTTAATGCGCATGCGCAATGTTCACACTGCGACTGCGCCAAGTAAATTTGCTATGCAGTTAGGAATATTACTCACGGTTTTTTCATCGTTCTGGTGATCGTAATGTGATTGACAGGAAGTGGGTGTTTCTGGGCGGAAACAGGCCGCTTTAGGGGCGTGTGGGAAAAAATGCTACCGTTTCTGGGAAAAACGCGGGAGTGGCTGGAGAAACGGAGGAGTGTCTGGGCGAACGCTGGGTGTGTTTATGACGTCAAACCAGGAACGACAAGCACTGAACTGATCGCACTGGCAGAGTAAGTCTCGAGCTACTCAGAAACTGCACAGAGATGTCTTATCGCAATATTGCAAATCTTTCGTTCGCAATTTTAAGATGCTAAGATTCACTCCCAGTAGGCGGCAGCTTAGCGTGTGCAATGCTGCTAAAAGCAGCTTGCGAGCGAACAACTCGGAATGAGGGCCATGGGGGGTAATTCTGAGTTGATCGCAGCAGGATTTTTGTTAGCAGTTGGGCAAAACCATGTGCACTGCATTTACGAACAGATGATTTTTTTATATAAATTTTAAAATGTTAGTAAATGTGTGTGTTTTTTTCAACCTGGAAGCCCAACATCGATTAAGATCGATCTTAAATAGACCCCTGGGTTTTAAGGATAACCATGGTTGAGTCCAATGGTTAATTCACATTGACCGAAGTTCTAATTAAGTCACCTGTGCTCAAGCATGATATCCTTAAAATCTGGATTGCAATGACAGCATTTTGGAACTATGCCTAAGGGTTTAATTTTTACATTTATCCACTGACAATAAATCTACCTACAATATCCCTGTAACTGTTATGATTACAGTATTTCACTAAATAATTTAATTTGCTGAACCTTCTGTAAAAAGAAATATTAAGCTGCTGTAATTCCCAGATGCAGCAAATTTGTTAGCTAGTGGGCAAAACCATGTGCACTGCAGGGATGGGGGGGGGGGCAGATATAACATTTGCAGAGAGATTTAGGTGGGTTATATTGTTTGTGTGCAGGGTAAATACTGGCTGTTTTGTTTTTACACTGCAATTTAGATTTCAGTTTGAACACACCGCACCAAAATCTAACTCTCTCTGCACATATTATATACCCCCCCCCCCCCTGCAGTGTACATGGTTTTAGCTAATAAATTTGCTGCTGTGATCAGATCTGAGTTAAGCCCTATGTATTTGGCACTGGCAAAGGGTTAGAGGCCTTGCTGTAGAGCTCACACCTTTCTTATCATGCATTGTAATATTTCCTATGTCCTGATGTTGTGCTCTCTGCTCCATCCAAGTAAACAGCAATGTAGCATGGCTATCAAAGAGCGTGAAGATTGCAGATTTCCTGGGATTAATGCTAAGGAATGCTATTCCAGAGGCTGCTGCTTTAATTCAAGTGTCACTGGGGTTAAATGGTGTTTTTACCTTAAAAACACAGGTAGAGTATATAGTACAGTGGTAAAGTGGGAGCATGTAGTGCTATTGATTACAGATTTGATGGAGCTTAAACATGGATAAGGTCCATGGCTCTAAGAGTTTATCTTGTGTATCCTTTATTCTTAGTCATGGTCAGATAAGATTAGAAAATACCATTTAAGTGGAAATTTCCTGTTAGCTGTTTTTCAGTTTGCTCAACTGTCTGATTAACTGGTCCTAAAAAAGGACCAAAGGAGCTAAATTGCCCTGTGATCTAGCTAAATTGCCCCAGTTAAAAAAAAAAAAAAACTAAGCTGCTGTAATTCTTGGATGTTTCCTTACTGCATCAACAGGAAGTGACAAGAAACAATGTAATGTGGAACCGTACAGCAGAAGGGATTGCGGCTACCCCACAATAAGTGCAGCGGAATGTAAGAAGAGGAATTGTTGCTTTGACTGCAGCATTCCCGGGGTTAACTGGTGTTTCTTCAAGTCACAAGGTATGGAGCTGCTGTATAGTTACTCGCAAGTCAGTAGTTGTATGATGCTCACTCCTGTTAAGCTGGATACACACAGAATGCCCTACACAGGGGGTGAAATGAGCGCCCCCCCCACCCCCCGTACGCTCAGCACACATCACGCTGTGCTGAGCGGGGGGAGAGATGTGTGCTGAGCAGTTCGCTCAGCACACATCTCTCCCCAAAATCGGGCCGTGAATACGGACCTTTAAACTGGATCCACACTTAGATTATCTGTCCAATTTTTTTTTCTAGTTGAAACAAAATTATGCTAATATGTGGCAGCAAATTACAATTGACCATTTGCTCACAAACACTGGAAAACATCCAAAAATGGTCATTTAGATAAATTGGTTAAATCCATTTCATTTAGCTAATTTATCCAAACTACCTTTATTGTATCTTTGTGGGTGAATGATGTGTGGGTCAGTGTTGAGGGTGGTGGAGGAGATGGGTAATAGGCACAGCAGGGTGTGGACAGTCAAATAGTGTGCTTAGAGGTTCAGAGTCATTGTATGAGACTCTGGCAACAGTGACTTGATGAGTCTGGTGTCCATAGGGTGGGACGCATTAACCTTTTTATGCTATTGAAATAGTTCTCCTCCTGACCGACGCAGTTCCTTGCTCTGAGGTTGGTGTATTGTCCTGTTGCAGCGCCTCTCCACTGTGGTCACAGTGAGCTGTGTGGTGTTGCTGGCGCATGCCAATCTCCCCCCAACCTCCCTCCTGCATTTCAGACCTACGTACGCATGATGGGATCTTGTATGATATGCGCGTGTGCTGTAGAGATGAAAGTGGGGGTGAGGAGGCAGATCGTGAGATGGGGAAACTTTGTGGACTGTTAGCGAAGGGGAGCACTGGGCAATCTGAGTTGCAAAGAGGGCAGCAGAAGAGGTTATTGCATGTGCACTGGTGACAGGTCCATCCTTGGTGGCCAGCCTCAGTGATAAAGGGGTACATGAGCTAGTGTCCCTTGGCCAGCCATGTACCATGGCCACCTCCCTACCTCCTATATATTCTCCCTGATCTGTCACTTTGTTACGGTCTGCTGCTGGCACTGGTGTATCGTCCTGCAGTTGCCGTCTCCGCCCATTGCTGTGACTTCCCCCAGAGTTAGCCACACAGAGTGACAGATCTGGGAAAATATATAGGAGATCATTACTTTCACTTGCAGCCTACCTTATTTTTTGCAGCCTAGCATGCTCCTGACCCCTTCTCTCACTAATACTTATACAACATTCATGAACTCATCTTAAGGTTTCTTTATTATTCAGTCACACTGTCTTGGATCCAAACCATTTCCTGTGGCATTGCAGTCAAACAATTGAGCTATTTACCCTTGCATAGAAAGGTATAATCTAAGCTAGAGAATTCTATTTGGAGCTCACCTTGTACTTTGTGAAGAAATAATCAGCTTTGTGGCTGAGCAGATATATGGAGTGTGTGGCTGCACACTGCATTGATCTGCTGAGTTGCAATGCTAATAATTTTTTTTTTTGCAAAGTAC